>NC_138773.1:4658326-4675826 GCF_965119305.1 Pelophylax lessonae | reverse complement strand
TTAGATGGGGAGAGAAGGGGAGGGGGTCTGTGGGGGGGGGGGGATGAAGTATTATTAGATTACATTGTATTGTATATTTTCTATTTTTCGTGTTTTTTTTTCTCTTTTCATATTTGATATTTACTTCTATTTCTCTTACTAAAGATTTCCTTTTTTGGAATCTTTTTGTGATGTATATGTAAATTTATATACCAAAATAAAAAAAAAAATTAAATATAAAAAAAATAAATGTCAAAAGGTGTAAAGAATAGTTTACTGAAATGTCCACCCAATTACCATTCCAGTGACAATAGTGTCACCAGACAGGAAGTGAGGGTAAAGCGGAGCCCTTGATTCCAGTAAAAATCTGACAGGGGTTCAATCCTCCCCCAATCTATCCAAAGCTAAAAAAAAACAAAACTGGCTATAGAGACACTTTATTATTATGCAGCCAGGAAAGGCTGATGGGTGTGTCAGATTATCAATAAAAGGTGACTATTGGTTCCAGCATGTCCCTCTGCTGCCGATCACCCAACAAATTAAATTCAGAATACTAACAATACCATACTAACCTAGTATCAAAATACCAACCAAATTATTATCTTCATTCCTCCAAAGACCTCCTGTCCTCTAGACCCCTCGTCACCTCCTCTCATGATCGCCTCTAGGACTTCTCCTGAGCCTCCCCCATCCTACGGAACTCCCTACCCCAATCTGTCCAACTTTCTCCTACTCCAGTATCTCCAGTAGCCTCTGTGACTTCTGTGTCACCAGTGACCTCTGTGACATCTATGTCTCTAGTGACCTCTGTTGCTCCTGTGTCTCTAGTGATCTCTGTGACCCCTGTATCTCCAGTGACCTCTTTGATTGCTGTGTCTCCAGTGACCTCTGTGACCCCTATGACTCCAGTGACCTCTGTGACCCCTGTGACTCCAGTGATCTCTGTGACCACTGTGACTTCTGTGTCTCCAGTTACCTCTGTGACCTGTATGTCTCTAGTGACCTCTGTGGCTCCTATGGCTCTAGTGACCTCTGTGAGCCCTGTGGCTCTAGTGACCTCTGTGAGCCCTGTGACTCCCTTATCTCCAGTGACCTCTTTGATTCCTGTCTCCAGTGACCTCTGTGTCTCCTGTGTTTCCAGTGAACTCTGTGACCCCTATGACTCCAGTGACCTCTGTGACCACTGATTTTTGTGTCTCCAGTGAACTCTGTGACCCCTGTGACTCCAGTAACCTCTGTGGCCCCTGTAACTCCTGTATCTCCAGTGATTCCTATGGCTCCAGTGACCTATGTGACTTTAGTGGCTCTATTGACCTCTGTAGCCTCTGTGAATCCTGTGTCTCCAGTGACCTCTTTGACCCCCTGTCACTCATATGTCTCTAGTGACCTCCTCTGACTCTTATGAATCCTAGTGCACCGCAGAGCCCCCTAAGTCTTCCAGTGACCCCAGAACAGTCTGTGTCATCCTGTGATTCCAGTGTGCCCTGAGCACCTCCGTGATCCCTACGTCTCCACACGGCCACAGGTACACTCTTGCCATCTCCTGGACTGTCTCTCCCACCTGATTCAAGTCCATGACACAAGGGGGAGAGTTTGTGTCCCATAATCCCCTGCACTCCATGTCCCTCAGTAAAGAGTACTTCCCTTGGATCCCCTATCATTCACTGACTCAATGAATGTAACTGATTAGAATTATGGCAAACGTTGACTCACTCTCCCAACCCAGACCAATCTCCTTTTGGGTGTCTTCACCTCTTCATTACCAATAACTGCCCACCCTGCACAGGGATCTTTCACCTTATAGAGAGTTTTACTATGAGAGAAAATCCAATTTGGAAATTGTTCTGAATAAAAAGTTATAATACATAAGGTACCTAAATGACGCTTTCTTCATGACACAACCATTGGATGTAAAGTTGTGGACAACTCTCTGGACAGACCTACATTTGAATTGTCCAAAGATAAATGAGAAATATAAAGATCGGTGTATCTGTCTCCCTGGATTTTATCGTCTAGAGGTCACGAAATCCCCACCCAAGATGGACTGAGGATGAAAAGATTTCCAGAACCCCCCTCATCTCTACCGCTTCCCTTCTGTTTTATTATTGGGGTGTTCATTAATTGTTTGGTGATGTTTTTGCATATAGTGTGTAGTTTTTTTATTATTCCCATGATTTATGATAAGGGGGAGGGGCTGAGTGTGTTTTCTCTTTACGATGCCTATTGGTGGCTGGGTGAAACTTTCACTGGTGGAACTCTCCAACATCTTCATTGTGTGTTATTTCTCTGTAGAAGTGGTTATGATAAAATTAGATATTAAAGTTATTTATACAATAATAGATGTGTGTTTGTGTCTCTTTATCTGGCATTAAAATTCAGATTGCAATGGGTCATGCAGTGGCGTCGCTATGGGGGTGCAGACCGCACCAGTGTGACACTCACCAGAGGGGTGACACCAGGGGCAGGGTGACACCAGACTGACCATTCAGTGACAGGGGAGCAAAGCGGAAGCAGGAGGTGGCGGTGGCTGGTGCCTCCAATCCTAGGAGTAGCTAACTTGGCAGAGCAGGTCAGAGTCCCGGGCTGTGATCATGCCTCAGCAGCCTCGCTACTCACAGCTGGTAAAAAGGAGCAGGCGAGCTGTGGGAGGGTGAGAATCAGGTGTAGTTTTTTTGTTGTGGGGAGGTGGGAGAGTATCCTGGTGTAGTATGGGGGATAGGGGAGCTCTACTTTCTCTCACTCCCAATCCCTCGCTCTCTCTCTCACCCCTCTCTCTCTTACCTCTCTATCTCTTTCTCTTACCCCCCCTCTCTCTCACCCCCTCTTCCCCCATCCCCCTCTCTCTCACCCCTCCCTCTTTCACCACCTCTCTTTCTCTCACTCTCTTTCACACCCCTCTCTCGCTCTCTCATCTCCCTCTCTTTCACCCCCCCTCACCCGCTCTCTTTCACTGCCCTCTTACCCATTCCCTCTCTCACTCCCCCTCTCTCTCTCACCCTCCTCCCTCTCTCTCACCCCCTCTCTCTCACCCCCTCCCTCTCTGGCATACCCCTCTTTCTCTCACCCCCTCATTCTCTCACCCCTCCCTCTCTCTCTCTCACCCCCCTCCCGCTCTCTCTCTCAGCCCCTTCCTCTCTCAACAACTCTCTCTCTTTCACACCCCACTATCTCTCACCCCCTATTTCCCTCACCACACTCTCTCTCTCTTTCTCTCTCACCTTCTCTCTCTCATCCCCTCCCTCTTTTTCACCCTCTCCCTCTCTCACCACCTCTCTTTCTTGCACGCCCCTCTATCTTTCCCCCCCCCTCTCTCTCACACCCCCTCCCTCTCTCATCCCCTCTTTCGCCCCACCCTCTTACCCCTTCACTCTCTCACTACTCCCTCTCTCTCTCTCACCCCCTCCCTCTCTCTCTCATACCCCTCTCTCTCTAATTCATCCTTCCTCTCTCACCACCTCTCTCTCTTTCACGCCCCTCTATCTCTCGACTCCCCTCTCTCTCTCTCACCCCCTCCCTCTCTCTTTCTCTCACCCTCTCTCCCTCTCTCTCTCCCCCTCCCTCTCTTTCATGCCCCTCTATCTTTCACCCCCTCTCTCTCTCTCACCCCCTCCCTCTCTCTCTTATCCCCTCCCTCTCTCTCTTACCCCTATCTCTTTTAGCCCCCTTTATACCCCCTCCCTCTACCTCCCCCCTCTCTATCTTTCATGCCCCCCTCTCTCTCTAACGCATTCACATTTTTTGCTAGAAAATTAATTGGAACCCCAAAACATGATGTATTTTCTGAAAGCAGAGGCTCTGGAGGATAAAATGGTGGCTGTTTACATTTTTTATGTCTCATGATATTGCACAGCCGTTTTTTACTGCACACAAACACAATATAATATCCATTATTGTATAGTAAAAATATAAAAAGATGATGTTGTGCTGAGTGAATAGATACCAAACATGTCAAGATTTAAAATTGCGCACGCCTGTAAAATTGGCCACAAACTGCTGTACCTAAAATTGTCCTTAGGTGACATTTTAGGTGGGCTCATGCACACTGTAGCTCCCAAAAAAAAGCTGCGTTTACAGGCTTTTGAGCTTTTTTTTTGCTTTTTTTAATTTTTGTGCGCTTTTAAGTGTATAGCACTAATAATATTTAGGGCATAATTGCTGCCCCCCCCCTTCTGTGTCACAGGTTCTATTCCTTCTGCCAGGTTAATTTGGCTGGTTGCTGGCTGGTTGGTAAGTAGTGACTGGAAATCCCTTTGTTTTTGATCTATTCCTTCTGCATCAGAGGTTTTCTTTTTCTTTCATGGCACATGAGCAATAATAACATTTAGGGCATACTTGCTTTTCCCCTTTTGCATCGCAGTTGCTATTCCTTCTGCATCATCAGGGGTTTTCTTTTTTTTGTGGTGCAGCAGCACTAATAATATTAAGGGCATAATTGCTGTCCCCCCTTCTGCATTGCGGGTGCTATTCATTCTGCATCAGCAGTGTGTGTGTTTTTTATTTATTTTTTTAGTGGCACAGCACTAATAATATTTCGGGCATACTTGCTTTCCCCCCTTCTGTGTCACAGGTGCCATTCCTTCTGCATCAGCAGGGGTTTTCTTTTTTTTTGTGGTGCAGCAGCACTAATATTATTTAGGACATAATTGCTGTCCCCCCTTCTGCGTCGTAGGTGCTATTCCTTCTTTGTCAGCAGGGGTTTTTTGGCTTTATTATTTAAAAAAAAAACTATGATAAAACAGTTTATAGTGCACCAAGCACAAAAGTATTGCACCCAAGCACCATAGTCCCTTCCAACACTCTATAACAAAAAGTTAAACCCCCCCCCCCCAAAAAAAAAAAAAAAAAAAGGAAAGAATAATAAAATGGTTTATAGTGCCCCAAGCACAAGTATTGCACCCAAGCACCATATTTACATTACACACAAAAAGTTATAAAAGCCCCTCAAAAAAAAACCCATCATGACCGAAAGGCCAACAAAGAGAGGCAGACGCTCACAGGCCACTAAAAGAGGGCAAGCAGCCTCTGTGTCCACAGTGAAAAGTGACGGTCACAGACATGGTGCATTCTCTGCAGGTGGGGCACGCTTGTTCTTTATTTCTGGTGCTGGCCGTGTTATTGAGGCAAAACATGCAGAAGAGTTGGTGGAGTGAATAAGAAAGGCATCCTCATCCTCCTCGTTCTCTGTCACCCAGGCTCATACTAGTTTGCCTTCCACCGCAGCTGCCAAAGCAGCCTATTCTACAGGCTCCTTGTACATAACTCCTCCTTCTGTCGCCCCACCATCATGCATGGAGGAGTCATCTGAATTATTTAATCATAGTGTCAGTTACAGTACATGATGCTGGATGTGCAGCAATTTGAATGCTCCAATGTTGGTTGCCAGGTTGAGGAAAGGAATAACGTGAGCCTAGAGAGAGAGGGGGTGACATTGACGGACAAGAAACCAGCAGTCATGTTGCCACAGCTGAAGCATATTGCTCCAGTGATGAGGAGGTAGGGGATTATGAGGTCACTGACTGTACTTGGGTGCCTGAGAGAATAGAGGAGGAAAGTGAGGAGGAGGCTAAGCAGGCTAAAAGATGGTCTGTCTAGGGGACAGGAGCCACACCAGGGCAGAGATTCTGTCAGCTCTGCAGGGGCAGGCTCAGAGGTGGTTGACACCATGGCAGCTTGAACCAGGAATGGTTGTATGCGACAATAGCACCACCTTTCTCTCCACCCTCCGACAGGGACACTTGACACATATTCCATGCTTGGCACGTGTTCTGAATCTGGTGGTGCAGCGTTTCTTGAACAGGTACCCGGGCTTACAAGATCTTCTGAGGCAGGCCAGAAAAGTATGTGGCGGTCATACAATGCCAGTGCTCGCTTATCTGACATTCAACGGGAATTCAACCTGCCCACCAACCGCCTCATTTGTGACATGCCCACCAGGTGGAATTCAACATTGGCAATGCTGAAGCGGCTGCACATGCAGCAGGACCCTATTGAAGTCTATGGAAATCGAGCAGGAAAAGTCAAAAGTGCTAATTTTGAAGGCTTATATGCAAGTAATTGGCCATAAAAGGGGTCTGGGTACTGCCCTGGGGGAAATGTTTTAATGCAAAAAAAGTTTTTTAAAAATTATAATTTTTTCAAGAGCAGTGATTTTAATGACACTTAAAATGCAACAATATAGATTAAAAAATCCCTTTAAATATAGTGCTTGGGGGGGTCCCCTTAGTATGCCTGTAAAGCAGCACATCTGTACCATGTAAACACCTGCTGCCACACAACTGACATTTAAAAAAAAAACAAGTCAAATCCCTTTAAATGACTCACGGTTGAAATTGCCAGCCCCCAGCTATTAAAAACATTGAAAAAAAAATGGCGTGGGGTCCCCCCCCCGAAATCCAAACCAGACCCTTATTGGGGCATGCAGAACCTCCTGAACCAAACCAGGCCAAATGCCCCCAACATAGGGGGAAAGTACTTTGGGGCAGGGGGGATCCATTCCCCACCCAAAGCACCTTGTCCCCATGCTGATGGGGACATGGGTCTCTTCCCGACAACCCTGGGCTGTGGTTGCCGGGGTCTGCGGGTGGGAGTCTTATCAGAGTCTGGAAGCCCCCTTTAACAAGAAAGCCCCCAGATCCAAACCCCCCATGTGAATGGGTATGGAGTACATCGTACCTCTACCCATTTATCAAAAAAGTGTACAAAAAAAAAACAATAATAAAAGGGTATGTCAAAAACGTGTCTCCTGTTTTTTTATACACTTTTTTGGTGAATGGGTAGGGGTACTATGTACCCGATACACTTTCACATAGGGAGGGGGCGGGATCTGCGAGCCCCCTTGTTAAAGGGGGCTTCCAGATTTTGATAAGACCCCTGCCCACAGACCCTGGCAGCCACAGCCCAGGGTTGTCGGGAAGAGACCCTTGTCCCCATTACCATGGGGACAAGGTGCTTTTGGTCTGGGGGCAGAGCCCTCCCTGCCCTAAATCACCCCACAATATTGAGGGCATGTGGCCTGATATGGCTCAGGAGGGCCCTTGCTTGTCCCCGCTCCTTTCTTGATCTGCCAGGCTGCATGCTCGGAAAAGGTTCTGGTATTGATTTTGGGGGGAGCTCACAACATTTTTTTTTTTACTAGATACAGATTGAGAGCTGCTCTTTACGTGCCATAATCCTAATATTACATAACAAAGAAAGAACTGGATGGTACAACATAGGTTGTCCAAACATGTATTGTGGCGGACTTTCAAGGCACACGCTGAGTAAGCATACTTATTTGTTTAAAATAATTGTATTTATTAAGAAATTTTTTTAAAAAACATACAACGAAAGTTGTTTAAATGAACATTGACATAATTGCACTTTCCTATACATTCAAGAAGTAGTATATAAACATTGTTGACATGGTGAGGGTTACAGTTGTTTAATACAAATCTGATAAGGTCAACGCGTTTCGCATTTACGCTTCCTCAGGACCTCAGATAGTTGAGTAGCCTCTTACTAAAGCAGAGAATATGTTATATATTACTTTTTCATATATATATATGTATTGATATATCTATTTACAGTATTTCATATAGATTAGTTACATATGCATGCATGTTACTGTATGGTCATGCGGACACAGGAAAAGTGAATAGACCCACCTCATCGCACAACAGTGTATCATATCGATCGACCGGGGGCTAGACTCGATGGAAGGGGTCACCTCGGATCGTAACCACCTAAATAGGTAGGTTTATCAGTTGTCATTGTATAAAATTCTATTTTAGAATTATTTTTAAGCATATATTGTGTATGATATTCCGTAATACTTTGTAGTTACCGTTTGAAGAATATAGGTGAGTATAGGGAGAGATAGGACGGCTGGGTGGAGGATAATATGTAGGTCAGTTAGGCTTGTTCCACCTGAGTGTAAGCAATATATTTATATTTGTAAACCAAATATGATATTAATGGTATGACGTTTTTTTCTTTTTCATTTTGCCAACATGAAGCACATAAGTATATATATTTGATCCTACTCTGCAAGTTAGATATATCACACCAAGGCAAAGAATAAGGAGAGAGTAAAAGAAATAAATCGAAATGAAGGGAGACAGGGAAGGGGGTGGGAAAAGGATACAGAAGGGAGGGAAGGAAAGCAAACGTTGTAACTAATCTATATGAAATACTGTAAATAGATATATCAATACATATATATATGAAAAAGTAATATATAACATATTCTCTGTTTTAGTAAGAGGCTACTCAACTATCTGAGGTCCTGAGGAAGCGTAAATGCGAAACGCGTTGACCTTATCAGATTTGTATTAAACAACTGTAACCCTCACCATGTCAACAATGTTTATATACTACTTCTTGAATGTATAGGAAAGTGCAATTATGTCAATGTTCATTTAAACAACTTTCGTTGTATGTTTTTTAAAAAATTTTCTTAATAAATACAATTATTTTAAACAAATAAGTATGCTTACTCAGCGTGTGCCTTGAAAGTCCGCCACAATACATGTTTGGACAACCTATGTTGTACCATCCATTTCTTTCTTTGTTATTTTTTTTTTTAAATTTTGGCATGGTGTTTCCCTTAAAATCCATATTGGATAAGGGTCTGGTATGGACTAGGACTTTTTCTTATTTAGCTTTCAGTGAGGAAACCCATTGACAGCTGATGACCCAGCCCTGCTCCTTAACAACCAAATAAGGAAGTTGTAATTTAGGCACCCTGTTCCCTTGGAAGTTTTTCCCCTTCCTAAAACTATAGTCTAGAGCAGGGATCCTCAAACTATGGCCCTCCGGCTGTTGTGGAACTACACATCTCATGAGGCATTGTAAAACTCTGACATTCACAGACATGACTAGGCATGGTGGGAATTGTAGTTCCTGAACAACTGGAGGGCCATAGTTTGATGACCCCTGGTCTAGAGCAATGTTTCTCAATCACTGTGCTGTGGCTACCTTGTGTGCTGTCTGGGTTATGCCTTGAATCAGACATGAGTTTCCATGGTGCAGGAGAGTCAGCCACCAGCACCATAACGATCAATGGCTCTGTGATGGGGAACTGTGTGATTGGGGGGCTCTGTAATGGTGGGGCTGTGTGACTGAGAGATTCAATGAAGAAAGGACTGTTTGAGATGGGGGTTCAGTGATTGGGAGCTCTGTGTTTGGGGGGGGGGGGGGCTTTGATGCTATTTGGGACTCCAATGTGCTCCCAGTCAGATTAGCAATGGCCTTTTACAAGCAGGAACTCATAGCCCCTTTCTGTATAGCAAGCACAGTGGTAGTGAAACAGCTTGTAACTTCTCCTCATGGCCACTGATCCCAGCACCACCTCTTCAGGCACTGCCAATGCACCTGGCTGCAGCTGCCCCTTTCACTAGCTTTCCAGGCTAACTCTCCACACAAGTCCACCAGACTAACTCTTTACTAGGGATGGGTGAACAGTTTGGCCTGAGCATGATATTGGGGCAAATATTCGCCTGTTCGGCCCTCCGCGAACATCCGAATTAGCAGGGTGTTCACCGGTTGTTCCCCCCCGAAAAACACCCTGCAATGTTGCGCCCTGATTGGGCAGAGCTTTGCTCAATCAGAGCACAGTATAAGCTGGTTGTTAAGGAGCTGGTACTGGAAGCTGGTCGCGGCGTTCTTAACAACCGATGAGTCATCAGCTGTCAATGGGTTTCCCCGTCTGCTTGTATAGTGGTGCACCTTCAGCATGCATTAAACACGCTGCAGTAAAAAGTCAAATCCTATTTTTAAAAAAATGCACACCGAAATCCACACCAGACCCTTATCCAGGCACGCAGCAGGTCAGGAAAAGGGAGGGGCCGATTACACGCATAGCAGAGCCGCCTACATAAGGAGGTACAACAGCCAATTACACGGGTTGCAGAGCCGCCTACATAGGGAGATACTAGAGCTGATTACATGGGTAGCAGAGCCACCTAAATAGGAAGGTACTAGAGCTTATTACATGGGTAGCAGAGCCGTCTACATAGGGAGGTACTAGAGCTGATTACATGGGTAGCAGAGCCGCCTACATAGGGAGGTACTAGAGGTGATTACATGGGTAGCATAGCCACCTACATAGGGAGGTACTAGAGGCGATTACATTGGTAGCAGAGCAATCTGTACATAGAATACCCCTGAACCCTGCACTCTGTACATAGCATACCCCTGCACCCTGCACTCTGTACATAGCATACCCCTGAACCCTGCACTCTGTACATAGCATACCCCTGAACCCTGCACTCTGTACATAGCATACCCCTGAACCCTGCACTCTGTACATAGAATACCCCTGAACCCAGCACTCTGTACATAGAATACCCCTGAACCCTGCACTCTGTACATAGCATACTCCTGAACTCTGCACTCTGTACATAGCATACCCCTGAACCCTGCACTCTGTACATAGAATACCCCTGAACCCGGCACTCTGTACATAGAATACCCCTGAGCCCTGCACTCTTTACACAGAATACCCCTGAACCCTGCGCTCTGTGCATAACAACTAGAATAGTCATAGTACTGAGTGTATATAATAGTCATAGTACTGAGTGTATATAATAGTCATAGTGCTGAGTGTATATAATAGTCATAGTACTGAGTGTATATAATAGTCATAGTGCTGAGTGTATATAATAGTCATAGTACTGAGTGTATATAATAGTCATAGTACTGGATGTATATAATAGTCATAGTGCTGAGTGTATATAATAGTCATAGTACTGAGTGTATATAATAGTCATAGTACTGAGTGTATATAATAGTCATAGTACTGAGTGTATATAATAGTCATAGTACTGAGTGTATATAATAATCATAGTACTGAGTGTATATAATAGTCATAATACTGAGTGTATATAATAGTCATAGTACTGAGTGTATATAATAGTCATAGTACTGAGTGTATATAATAGTCATAGTGCTGAGTGTATATAATAGTCATAGTACTGAGTGTATATAATAGTCATAGTACTGAGTGTATATAATAGTCATAATACTGAGTGTATATAATAGTCATAGTACTGGATGTATATAATAGTCATAGTACTGAGTGTATATAATAGTCATAGTGCTGAGTGTATATAATAGTCATAGTACTGAGTGTATATAATAGTCATAGTACTGAGTGTATATAATAGTCATAGTACTGAGTGTATATAATAGTCATAGTACTGAGTGTATATAATAGTCATAGTACTGGATGTATATAATAGTCATAGTGCTGAGTGTATATAATAGTCATAGTACTGAGTGTATATAATAGTCATAGTACTGAGTGTATATAATAGTCATAGTACTGAGTGTATATAATAGTCATAGTACTGAGTGTATATAATAGTCATAGCACTGAGTGTATATAATAGTCATAGTACTGAGTGTATATAATAGTCATAGTACTGGATGTATATAATAGTCATAGTGCTGAGTGTATATAATAGTCATAGTACTGAGTGTATATAATAGTCATAGTACTGAGTGTATATAATAGTCATAGTACTGAGTGTATATAATAGTCATAGTACTGAGTGTATATAATAGTCATAGTGCTGAGTGTATATAATAGTCATAGTGCTGAGTGTATATAATAGTCATAGTACTGAGTGTATATAATAGTCATAGTGCTGAGTGTATATAATAGTCATAGTGCTGAGTGTATATAATAGTCATAGTACTGAGTGTATATAATAGTCATAGTGCTGAGTGTATATAATAGTTATAGTACTGAGTGTATATAATAGTCATAGTGCTGAGTGTATATAATAGTCATAGTACTGAGTGTATATAATAGTCATAGTGCTGAGTGTATATAATAGTCATAGTACTGAGTGTATATAATAGTCATAGTACTGAGTGTATATAATAGTCATAGTGCTGAGTGTATATAATAGTCATAGTGCTGAGTGTATATAATAGTCATAGTGCTGAGTGTATATAATAGTCATAGTAATTGAGTGTATATAATAGTCATAGTGCTGAGCAGTGCTGTATCTTGGCCTAGGCCAACAAGGCCCAGGCCTAGGGCAGCACTTTGCAGGGGGGCAGCAAAAAAGCTGATGGGGCTGCACTGATATGCTGCCCTGATGGGCACTGAAATGTTGCACTGATGGGCACTAATAGACTGCACTGATGGCCACTGATGAGGCAGGACTGATAAGCTGCACTGATAACGCAGCACTAATGGGCATTGATATGATGCACTGATAGGCTGCACTAGTGGGCACTGAGAGGCTGCACTGGTGGCCACTGATGGGGCTGTACTGATGGCCACTGATGAGGACGCACTGATATGCTGCACTGATGGGCAGTAATGAGGTTGCACTGATGAGCACTGATGGGCACTGAGGAAGCTGAACTCATGGGAACTACTGAGGCTGCACTGATGGGCACTGATAGACTGTGGGTGTGTACTGTGGTTTACAGATTACAGGGCGGGTCATAAACAAGGTTGTGGCCTTTACAGGAAGGGGTGGGTCATATTTATATTAGGGGTGGCCAAGTTTAGTAAGGCCTAGGGCAGCACAAAACCTAAATACACCACTGGTGCTGAGTGTATATAATAGTCATAGTACTGAGTGTATATAATAGTCATAGTACTGAGTGTATATAATAGTCATAGTACTGAGTGTATATAACAGTCATAGTACTGAGTGTATATAATAGTCATAGTGCTGAGTGTATATAATAGTCATAGTACTGAGTGTATATAATAGTCATAGTACTGAGTGTATATAATAGTCATAGTACTGAGTGTATATAATAGTCATAGTGCTGAGTGTATATAATAGTCATAGTGCTGAGTGTATATAATAGTCATAGTACTGAGTGTATATAATAGTCATAGTACTGAGTGTATATAATAGTCATAGTGCTGAGTGTATATAATAGTCATAGTGCTGAGTGTATATAATAGTCATAGTACTGAGTGTATATAATAGTCATAGTACTGAGTGTTCATGATAGTCAAATTCACCACATTTATGCAAAGTCAATCATGAGACGGATCTCTGAAGACTATTTCCATAATTCCAACCTCGAATGTATCATTCTGTCTGCTATCACTGGACGTGTCCCGTCATCTCTGTCCGGAGATCACACCAAACCTCAACATGTTGTCTCCGGAATTATCTATTTTAGTCTCGGCAATCTTGGGACTCGGCTTGGCAATCCCTTCTAACACTTGTATTGTGATGGGTTACCTGGACAGCATCAGAAAGAAAGGGAAGTTGAGTCCCACCGATGTGATCTTTCTGGCTAAGGGAATTGTGAATATTCTCCTCCAGTGTGTGATGAGTCTACAGGCAATGCTTTGTGTCTTGTGTCTGGAATTCTATAATGTTACAGAAGTACGTGGATTTATGAACACATCAGTTTACTTTCTAATCTATTACAGCTTCTGGTTGACCTTCTGGCTCTCGGCTCATTACTGTACCAGCATCACCAATCTCAGCTATGGGTTCTTCATCTGGTTAAAGAGAATTGTGTCAAATTTCCTGACTCAACTTCTATTCCTGACAGCACTTGGGGTGTTCATTGTGAGTGTCCCGTGCTTCTTAGTTTTCCGTACAGAAAGTTTCCAGTCTACTGAGAACAACACAGGAGCCGCTGGTGATGGACTCCATAATTTTTTTCATTACTTTGTGCCTGCAAAAACCCTAGGCTGCGTTCTGCCATTCTGCCTTAGTCTTCTGTGCCTGATCCTCACTTTCTCCTTTCTGCTCAGACACGTCTGGAGGGTGAAGAATAACGACTCTGGATCAACACGTCCAAATCTTCAGGCTCATGTCACTGCACTGAGGACAATCTTCTTCTTCTTACTTCTCATTTTCACATTCTTCTGCATGTCTCAGATGGAAATTTTTCTTCCAGATTCCCCACTGTATACAGTTTGTTGGGATTTACAATTATTATCTCCATCAGTGGAGGCCGCCGTCATATTCCAGGCCAGTAACAAGCTGAGAAGGATCATTCTGAGAAGATTCTGGACCCTAAGCTGGAAGAACGCAGAGACTTAAAATGTAGTGGATCCTTATCTTTAATATCTAAATATTCACTATAACTTTTTAGTTTGATAGTGTGATAGTGATCAGCCTACAATTTTTCTTAAAGGGTTAGTTCACCTTTATAAAAAAAAAAAAAAACCTGCTGATTATTATAGCAATGGGAGATACTATAGCTGTTTTATAGCATCTAACACACCGCTCCCCCCCAAAAAAAAAATAATAATAATAATAATATTAATAAACACACACATTGAATACATTCACATCCTTTTTTTTTTATTTATTTATTTTTTTATTTATAACAGAAATGTGGGTCACATCACAAGGTATCGGATAAGGTTCAGTCCAATACCAAAAAGTAGGTACACTTTCAAAAAAAACAAGCACAAAGCAGGTGTACATGGAAGATCATAGATACTCGTGGCCTCAGATATATCTATAACTGAAAATGGGTTAAATCATAAACCCTAAACAGGGGTATTGTCAGAATATTTATACTGCTCTGAATATAACAGTGTCTATTTATGTAAATAAGCAAAGATCTGTGAGGTAGGAGAATCTCAACTTATTTCCACAAATTAATATGTAACGAGTTATTTTTAATTGATTAATTTCTTTTTAAAAGCATATACCAATCTTAGTCTACATTAAGGAATATATAACAATATTTATTCACAAGACATGTATTCACAATAAATGATCAAACTGAAAATGACACAAAAGATAACTTTACATAAAATACAAACTTCAAACAATAAATGCAATGTGATATGTAGCTCAATGATAAAAGTAAAAATAAAGCAAGATTACCTTTTCTCCAGGTATAGCATAAACCATAGGTAAATGTTCTATATAATCAGACCACAATTGTCTGCAAATTGCGCAGCCGATAGTCACTCCGCTGCAGATGGAGCGAGAATAAGCTATGCAAAACGGGAGACTAAAATCGCAAATATTGCGCTAAATCTGATATTAATAAAAATGTATAAAAACAAAAATCAGCTTTTTAGAGAAAAATCTTCTATGGTTCATACGGCTGGGATTGTGATCTTATTACCCTTAAATATGCAATATAAAACATATTGCAATAAAATCAAATCAACAGCAATATTGAATAAAATCAAATCAACAGCAAGGTATATTTACCACACTTAAGATGGCTGCTAGCTTCAATTGGTCGTTACCAGAGTCCTTAAGATGGATGCCTTCTTAAAATGGTGGCCAGTTAGGGAGGAGTTTCGTTTGGCGTCCCTCAAAGTTTCAGATAAATGATGGAGCAAGATGGAGTATGTATAGATGAGTATATAGATGGATGTGAGTAGCATGTGTGTTGTAGGTGTAATGTATGTTGTCAGTAATGTAATGTGTCTCTCACATCTGGGTTCTCCTTTTTATATGGTATTGAACAAAGGGCCATTAAAATTACCATAAGTTAAACCCAGAGGGAGGAACATTATCCCCATTGGTTGGGATATTCTACACATTAACTGGTGAGGTCATAGTCACGCCTCCATATTAATCCTACCCAATATTTTGGATATTAAAACTATATGATAATTCCTTTATATTTAAGATTAATCAACAAAACAACATAAAAACTTGTCCATACTCTCAGTACATACATAAATGTCCATCTAATATCCCCATCACTCATCTTGGCAGAGATTGGATCTGGTAAAGCCATTTATAATGATAATTATTAATACAATATATATATATATATATATATATATATATATATATATATATATATATAGGAAAATACTGAGTTACCCCAAGACTACATTTAGTAGCATCTCCAAAGGGGGCAGTATTGTACTGTTCATTAGATTCAGTATATATAATAATTACCACTATTATTATTTGATGACCTTTTTGACCTATGGCTAGTGAAAGTCCATTAATTATTTGAATTCTGTCATACACTTCAGACTCTTAGGCTAGTATTGTAGGATTTATATCACCTAGCCAAGACTGAAACAAATCTTATACAAACACTCCCTATAAGTGAAGCAATTTAAGTGGAATTAGTTCAATTTAAGTAAGATTATTATGCGCAAGAATATAAAACCAAAATGTGATATAACATTCCTAAAAATATATGTATACATATAATTATTACTCATATTTTCTTACACACGATATAATGTATCTTTAAAATTTATATAGTTTAAATGTCTGATGAATACACTATTGTCCATTGTTAAATACAGATAGACTAACGTCTGGACATCAGTGACTGTTGGTTTCTGGCTAAAATGACCCTTATCTGATGAGATGTCCATGTACCACTTATTTATGACCAAGAAAGACAGAGATCTTCTATTGAAATTCTAGACTCTCTTGTAAGAGACATTTTGCTAAAGAACATATATGAACTTTCATTCACCTCCAAACAAAATGCATGCTGTAAGAACTGATATACATGGCTTATTAAATACTTCCATTTTTTTTCTTTTATGTAATTACCCCAATACTCCAGACAGTATGCAATGGAAGTGGGTTGCACCCTGGGAATTTTTTTTCACAAATTGCACTCCAAAAGCATTAACTTGCATGCTTAAGACAAAATAAAGTATTATCATTTTTTTCACAAATCATGATAAACAGAGGAAGGAGACTGTGAAATCTGGGAGGGAGGGCAGGAGGAATTCCCATAGCTTCCTAGGCTTTGTGATTGAGAACCATCGTAAGACTACCTGGGTGGCCTGAATTGGTGAGGAGTAACCAGGTGGTCAGTGTAGTGAGCTGTGTGGCTGGAACTGGTGCTGCAGTGGATAGGTTGGTTGGTGCTGAAGTGGATAGGTTGCTGGGAAGATAATGGAGAATGTGGGCACTTCCGTGGGACAGAACCCTAGGTCCAATAAGTTGTTCAGCATGCAATCCACTGTGGTAAAACCTTAAATGTGCTTCCAGCATCATCCTGTATTGATTGGATGAGGAGGGGGAGCTGCCTCGTGGCTATCCGGTGTTCACTCAGGTGGGCGCTGGCGTGTGTGAATGCAGAGAACAGCAGAGCAGCCAGGCTTCTGGAACCTTGCTGGAACGCATGCAGCTGGTGTCAGGTGGTGGTGGGTGGTAACACATTTCGGAGCATGCGCGGCTCCTTCGTCAGCTCTAAACAATGCTGGAAGCTGAGAATAAGCACATTTAATGGATTGCATGCTGAACAACTTATTGGACCTAGGGCTCTGTCCCACGGAAGTGCCCACATTCTCCATCATCTTTAAAGCAACCTATCCACTGCAGCACCAACCAACCTATCCACTGCAGCACCAACCAACCTATCCACTGCAGCACCAACCAACCTATCCACAATGGATTATCCTGTAGGTGTTTTTAATCCTTGTGTGCCTTAATAAATGGTCAATACTGCACCTAGAGACGTCGTGTGTTCTTCCTACATGCCGATAGGTTGGTTTGTGCTGCTGTGGATAGCTTTGAGGGCATTGTTTGAATCAATGGGGGTGATCCTTGTGGGATGTTTCCTCGGGGGCTTGACCCATCATGGACCC
>NC_138773.1:2740826-2833326 GCF_965119305.1 Pelophylax lessonae | reverse complement strand
GCAGAGTGGTTCATCCGGTCGGCGCAGGTAGTGTCCGTCTCCTTCCTTGTTAAGGAGAAGTGAGAGCTGACTGTTGATCCCCGGCCTTTTAAAGACGTCCGCACATGCGCAGTAAGTTCTGCATGTGGGACGGCTTAGACTCCGAGCGTGACGTGGCGTCTGTATAGTAACCTGCGCTTGTCGGATGCGCGCGCAGATTGCCACGGCCCGTTGTGAAGGACGCTCTTTGGCCGCCAACACGGAAGAAGGTACCCTCCTTCCCATGATTGGGATTGGTGGGTCCCAGGCCGCCCCTACATCGGAGTGTAGGGGCTACCCGTGCTGGGTGTGACTAGAAGGAATGTGGTGGGCCGATCTGTACCGCCGACAGCCATAATCGATGTATGTGGAGTATCGCAGTATAGATTGGATAACAAGGACTCTTTTTTATAAATTAATAGCCATAGGCAAAACAGAGTATGCTAAACAGACATGAACAACAAGATCATGTAAATGCAAATATAGATAAAGGAAATAAAACAATACATAAGGGTAAATAGAAAACGATTTTAAGCAGTAGGATATATTGATCCCACTTAGGGGTGCCTGATGAATCAGCACGGAGCAATCTAGATATCTGGACATTCCAGGGTTGTTCCAGGGCCATGTCCGGATGAGGAATAACCACCCCCCCCAATGAGGAAGCATGTACTAACCCCCGCAACTGTAAGTGGTCTCAAATACACATTCAAGATACAAATTGGACACACAGTATCCAATGATTACCCTCTTCCTTCATCTATACCATCCCAGGTCTCTGCGCAGAACTTGATCCCGCTGTGACTACAATAAGGACAGAGGACCCTGACGCACTAGCCGCCAGCCCTATTAATGTATGTGGAAATATTTTTCTACCCATTTTTTGTATTCTACCTATGGTTAAATTAAGGCCCCAAATAAACTGAAATACAACTTTCTTTTTCATAGAACAAACACTGAGTGACTTTAAGCTTTGAAAAAGGCCTGTGAGCCGAAACGCGTCAGCAAACTGGGACCCTTTTGGGAGGACACCTAGTCCTTTTAACATCTACTGAAAAAACAGCCCAAAAATCCCTAAAACTTGTCACCTTTGCACCATTGTCACTGATTCCTCGGAATCAACTTGTTTCTTACCTTTTCACACTTGGGCTCCTTACCCCAAGCACTATACTCACCATTATGTTATCCAATATACTTGGAAAATTATTTTTGTAAATAAATTATTTTGACTTCTTCATCCTTTTGTGGAACCATATATCTTTGATTATTCTTTGTATATATTTTATATATATTGTATACCCATACATCAATACTTGCATCTACTTGCCCATAAAGTCCCACCCTTGACTTGGCTTGAGGCACCAAAAAACCCCCAATAAACAATATTTTTCACATTTTTTTTATATGAAATTCCCCCCCAAAAAAAAGTAAAAATCTAAATTTTTTAACATTTTCGGCCAATTTGTTTTATGCTACATATGTTTGGTAAAAAAAATCACAATAAGCGTATTTTGATTGGTTTATTGCGTTTACTAAATGACAAAGATTTTTGTCATTTTTGTTGTTTTTTTTTTAATGCGTAATGGCGGCGATCTGCGATTTTTTTTGTGGTACTGCGACATTGCGGCGGACAGATCGGACCCTTGACTGACATTTTTGACACTTTTGGGGTTACCAGTGACATTTCTACAGTAATCAGTGCTATACATATGCACTGTTACTGTAAAAATTACACTGGCAGTGAAGGGGGTTAACTTTTTTGAGAGGGAGGAGTTATGTGTGTCCCTAGGGGCGTGATTCTAACTGTGATTGGCTGTGGCTTGAGGTGTAGGAACAGTGATCAATGGTCCTACATAGTAGAAACGTATGATCATTGTTTCTACACAGGGGAGAATGACAGGCGGCTTGTTTACATTAGCCGCCTGCCTTTCTCCCTCTGCACCGACGATCACCGAGTGACCGGCGGACATCGGGTCCACCGGTCACACGCGTGGGAGGGGGGGTCCGTGACGGGAGCGGGAGCGCGACGCCGGTGGCGCGCGCTTGTTCCCCAGAGCCTCACAGGCTGACCGCCGCAGTATATGTACTTGCGGCGGTTGGCAAGTGGTTAAAAGTGAAATTCTGTATTTTTTTTTCTAGAAAATTATTTGGAACCCCCAAACAATACTGTATACAGTATATTTACTAACTAAGGGAAAGATTTTTGTCATTTTTGGTGTTTTTTTTTTTTAACGAGTAATGGCGGCGATCTGCGATTTATTTTTGCGGGACTGCGACATTGTGGCGGACAGATCGGACCCCTGACTGACATTTTTGACACTTTTGGGGGTACCAGTGACATTACTACAGTAATCAGTGCTATATATATGCACTGTTACTGTAATGACACTGGCAGGGAAGGGGTTAATTTTATTGGAGAGGGAGGGGTTAATGTATGCCTGTTACTTACTAACGTGTGTGGGGGGAGGGGACTGTGTGACACAAGGACAGATCGCAGGTTGAGCTATGCTGAACCCTACAATCTGTCACTGCCTGTCACTTAGGAGATCCGCCTGCTTTGTTTACACAAGTGGGCGGGTCTCCACACTAGATCCCCGACGATCGGGGAAGAGCAGCGGCGATCACCGCCGCTCCTCCCCTGGCCCGACTCCCGCTGTGACTGAAAACAGCGGGAGCGAGCCTCTGGCGGCGCGCGCGCGCCGCCGAGAAAGGGGAGTGTCTGACGACGTAGTACTACGGTACTCAGACGGCAAGTGGTTAAAGAAAGAATAGCGCACACATGCAAAAGAAATGATTATCAAATATGAAGACAATCCATAAATAAAAATGGGGATTTAGTTCCACCATATGGCCATATCGTGCTCAAACCCACCACTACGTCAAAGTACCCCATTATCAGTGGGTCCTACACTATCCATAAAAAAGGGGTGAATCCAGCCTCTCTAACCCTTGGAGATAACACTCCTTGCTGGGAAAGATGTGCTAATGCACTCAAGGTCTTTCTGGTCTCCATTGTCACCGAAAAATGAAACTGAGAAGAAATCCAAAATTTTACAACAACTGTCACCTGAACACGGGAGGAGAATTATTTTTTTTTTTTTTTTGGGGGGGGGGGGGAGGGGGAGAAATCTTTCAAGTCCTGCATAGAGTGATAAAGGTGGCAATGGATGAGTATTCCAAAGATGGAGTTGTCCTTGAAGGTATGCTAAAGTGGCATCTCATGTAGATTTGGGCAATTATTTTGTGCCGTCTCTGCTGGATAACTTAGGGCTGTTATCTAAGGCTCCTTCTAACCATGCTCCTGTTGTCTTTATCACTGATTACAGATGAACTCCCACCGATCGAATGATGTCCTCATCTCAGCTGAGCGTCCGCTACCCCATCTACGTTACCATCACCAGGTGAGAAGAAGACAATCTGAGTAGGGAATCAAATGACAGAGGAAGTTCATTTCCATCTGAGAAGGGTTGGACAATCTGACTACCCCATGCAGTCTTCTGGAACAGCTTTGGATTGTTCCGGCTTCTGGAGGGGTTCCTCTTTAGGCTGTGTTCAGGGTAGGGGTACTAAGTCACAGCTTATCTTGGGGAAGACAATAATGATCGGACGAGGGTTGTTCTCAGACTTCTTTCTCCTACAAGTGCTGTCATCTGGGACCATCTGTAGCTGCCAGGAAACCTACAGTAAGGTGGTCATTAGGGGGCTCCAGGGCTGGGACAAGGGGTGGGCAGGAGGGATGGCTGCCCTGGGCACAGTGGTATCATGTTAGGTGGGGGGCACTGCAAGGACATCAATGGAGGAGGGGGTATGTGTTGTGAGGAGAAATTGCAAAGCAGCAGGGGAAAAGAATTGTGCTAGGAGGGGAAATTTGTATGGGGGGGGGGGGGGCGTTAGGAGTGGTGATTCAGGTATATTTGTTAGGAGGGGGAGGGATGAAGAGTATTTGTGCTAGAAGGATATTTTCTTTTTTTTTTGGGGGGGGAAGAATAAGGGGGATTTGTGCTAGTAGGGGTGGTTGGGGGGGATTGTTTGTACTAGGAGGGGGGATGGGGTTGGAGAATTTGTGCTAGGAGGGGTGATTTTTTTGGGGGGGGTGAGCATTTGTGCTGGAGAGATTTGGGGGATGGAGGGAGGAAAGATATGTGCTGGGAGAGGGATTTCTGCAGGAGAGGGTAATTTGTACTGAGATTAGATGAATTTATGCATAGGAGGTAATCATGCAGATTAGTGCCCACTTTTTTTTTGGGGGGGGGGGGGGATTTTTGCTGACACATAATGCTCATACATCTTGGAGGGATGGCGCAGTTTGGGATGTTCGCCCTGGGCTCTAGGTCACCTAGTCCCAGCACTGGGGGGCCCCTCTGCTTCTCATGGGGCTTTAGGAGATTTGGAGACCCACCATTCATGTCATTGTGCTGATCACTGTTCTCCTTGCTGGAGAGGAAGCCGTACCTGGGGACCTCCCTGTATCTGCTTTATCCATTCTGTGGATCTATGCTTCCTCCACCTCTATCATGACCCCCCCCCCCCCCCCAATCGTCAAGGGGGCAGCTCTGACATGAGGAAGGAAAGTTCTGCCTCCACCAACACAAGCACAGCTGTAGGGAGACCACAGACAATACTGGTGACCAGGGCTGCGGATAAGGGAGCACCCCCCCCCCCCCGGTCCTTCTTTAGGGGTCCAGGCACACAGGGGGGCCCGGAGAGCAGGGGGAATCAGATGTGGGCAGGACAGGGAGGAGGGGTGTCGTTGCGGCAGGGGGGGGGGGTGGAGCAGCTGACAGCCAGTTTCTCCCCCTCTCCCTCCTGCTGGCTTTCAGCTGCTGCAGGGAAAGGAGACACACAGGGCATAGATCCTGTAACTGCCCTCCCCCCACTGCTCTGACCTCCCTCTGTGCCCAGCCCAAATCTGATTCCCCTTGCTTTCCGGGCCCCACATATGATTCCCCCTACTCTCAGGGCCCCCCTCCCCCGGCAGCACTGCTGGCTTCCCACTCCCGCCAACTGCTGTGGGTACACAGGGGAATGTTCAGGATGGAGAGCGGGGGAAGGCACTGGTCAGTATGTCATTTAGTGGCCCCTTCCTTTAGCCACTTAATCCCCGGAATATTACCCCCTTCCTGACCAGGGCCTATTTTGCGATTCTGCACTGCGTGATTTTAAAGGACAATTGCACAGTCGTGTGACGCTGTACCTAAACGAATTTGACGTCCTTTTTTTCCCACAAACAGAGCTTTCTTTTGGTGGTATTTGATCACCTGTGCGATTTTTTGATCATGCGCTATAAACAAAAAAATAGCAACAATTTTGCAAAAATAACAATATTTTTCACATTTTTTTTATATGAAATTCCCCAAAAAAAAGTAAAAATCAAAATTTTTTAACATTCTAAGCCAATTTGTTTTCTGCTACCTATGTTTGGTAAAAAAAAATCGCAATAAGTGTATTTTGATTGGTTTGCGCAAAAGTTTTTGCTTTTACTAACTAAGGGAAAGATTTCTGTCATTTTTGTTGTTTTTTTTTTTAACTAGTAATGGCGGCGATCTGCGATTTTTTTTTGCGGGACTGCGACATTGCGGCGGACAGATCGGACCCTTGACTGACATTTTTGACACTTTTGGGGGTACCAGTGACATTACTACAGTAATCAGTGCTATACATATGCACTGTTACTGTAAAATTACACTGGCAGGGAAGGGGTTAACTTTATTTCAGAGGGAGGGGTTAAGTGTGTCCCTAGGGGTGTGCTTCTTACTGTGATTGGATGTGGCTGTGTGTGTAACAGCAGAGATCTACGATCCTACATAGCAGGACCGTATGATCTGTGCTTTTACACAGGAAGAATGACAGGAGGCTTTGTTTACATCAGCCGCCTGCCTTTCTCCCGCTGTAACGGACAATCGCGAGTGCCCGGTGAACATCGGGTCCGCCGGTCACTCACATGGGGGGGGGGGGGTCCGTGAGCGAGCGGGAGCGCACCTCGCTTTGCCTGTGAGGGGCTGACTGCCGATGTAAATCGGCGTTAGGCAGTCGGCAAGTAGTTAATGAATGAACACAGTGAGTGATCAGTACCAATCGCTTCTGTGTCCATTCATGACTGAAGCATAGTAAACTCTGTTTAATAAGCTTCAGTTATTGAATGAACAGGACACAAGGGGGGGGGGGGGGGTGAGACAACGCAAGCTCATTGTACAGTATAAAATAAAAATATATAAAATATATATATATATCTTTTTAAAAAAAATTTTAGAAAATCATAAAAAAAAACTCTATGAGAATGCAGTGACTGTATAAACACAGCCACAGGTCCTAATTTGATAGGTGCGAGAGGGAGGAGGGGTAATTGCAATAGGAGCAATAGCTCACGGCATTTGGGAAAGGGGATATTTGCGGTGGTATTTAGAGGAGTACTGCCAGTTAATACTACCGGTTCAGAGGAGTAATCCAACTACTGAAACCCATGTCATGGTATTGGACTCCCAGAAAGGAAACTTCCTTGGATGGGATTATGGAGGGGTGGGTGTCAGAGGCCCCCCCCCCCCCCCGTACCCCACAACTCACACTCATTGTCTGTGCTTGTTGTAGCCTTGAAGAGTCCAGCAAAAACCAGAACTTCTCCAGTGGTGACTCCACCATACAGCACATCTACACGGTAAGACTAGGCAGGGTGGGGGGGACTAAAACCTTATCCAACCAGCCTCCTCCATGTAATCCACCTCTTATTCCTCTTCTCCCCATCCTCAGGTCACTAATCTGGGCCAACGGTCACTTCCTCTCACTGTCATCTTCATGGTACCAGTGAGAGTGGGGGAGACGCCCATCTGGGAGACGAGGAACATTACCAGTTCTAAGGTAACTACACCTATCACAGAGGTTGTCACCGCTACTCAGCCCACCTCCAATACTTCCCTATTGGAGGCATCATTTCTATATTATTAGGGTCCATAGTCTCTTCTTTAGTCTGTGTCTGCCTGTTAGGTAGCGCACCCACTTTTCTTGATGAACACACATGATCTAGAATCAGATGCAGCAACACATTGGGGATCGAAAGTTTGGGCACCCCAGGTAAAAATTTGTATTAATGTGCACAAAGAAGCCAAGGAAAGATGGAAAAATCTCCAAAAGGCATCAGATTACAGATTAGACATTCTTATAATATGTCAACAAAAGTTAGATTTTATTTCCATCATTAACACTTTCAAAATTACAGAAAACAAAAAAATGGCGTCTGTAAAAGTTTGGGCTCCCTGCAGAGTTATTATCTTGTACTGCCCCCTTTGGCAAGTATCACAGCTTGTAAACACTTTTTGTAGCCAGCCAAGAGTCTTTCAATTCTTGTTTGAGGTATCTTTGCCCATTCTTCCTTACAAAAGTCTTCCAGTTCTTTGAGATTTCTGGGCTGTCTGTCACGCACTGCTCTTTTAAGGTCTATCCATAGATTTTCAATTATGTTGAGGTCAGGAGATTGTGAAGACCATGGCAAAACCTTCAGTTTACGCCTCTTGATGTAATCCCCCATGGATTTCGAGGTGTGTTTAGGATCATTATCCATTTGTAGAAGCCATCCTCTCTTTAACTTCAGCTTTTTCACAGATGGCATCAAGTTACCATCCAAAATTTGCTGAAATTTTATTGAATCCATTTTTCCTTCTACTCGTGAGATGTTCCCTGTGCCACTGGCTGCAATACAACCCCAAAGCATGATTGATCCACCCCCATGCTTAACAGTTGGACAGAGGTTCTTTTCATTAAATTCTGTGCCCCTTCTTCTCCAAACGTACCTTTGCTCATTCCGGCCAAAAAGTTCAATTTTAACCTCATCGGTCCACAGAACTTGTTTCCAAAATGCATCAGGCTTGTCTATATGTTCATTTGCAAAGTTCAAACGCTGATTTTTGTGGTGAGGACGTAGAAGAGGTTTTCTTCTGATGACTCTTCCATTAAGACCATATTTGTACAATTATCTCTTTATAGTGGAATAGTGTACCACAACCCCAGTGTCTGCCAGATCTTTCTGGAGAGATCGTGCAGTCAAACGTGGGTTTTGAATTGTTTTTTTCACAATCCTGCGAGCCGTTCTGTCTGATATTTTTCTTGGTCTTCCAGATCTTGCTTTAACTTTCACTGTTCCTGATGACTGCCATTTCTTAATTACATTCCGAACGGAGGATATTGACATCTGAAAACGCTTTGCTATCTTCTTATAGCTTTTTCCAGCTTTGTGAGCGTCAACTATTTTCAGTTTCAGTTTTCTAGACAACTGCTTAGAAGATCCCATGGTGCTGATTGTTGGGGCAAGGTCAGATGAGTCTGGGCATTTAAGACCTTTGAGATTGACATCACCTGGTCTTCCCAGACGATGATTGAGAACAATCCATGACACTGGCAGGTCTCAGCCTTGCAAAGGGGGCAGTGCATGCTATAAATTCTGCAGGGTGCCCAAACTTTTGCAGACGCCATTTTTTTGTTTTCTGTAATTTTGAAAGATTCAATGATGGAAATAAAATATAACTTTTGTTGACATATTATAAGAATGTCTAATCTGTAATTTGATGCCTTTTGGAGATTTTTCCATCTTTCCTTGGCTTCTTTATGCACATTAATACAAATTTTTACCTGGGGTGCCCAAACTTTCAATCCCCACTGTATACTGTTTC
Source organism: Pelophylax lessonae (assembly GCF_965119305.1). Taxonomy (NCBI): domain Eukaryota; kingdom Metazoa; phylum Chordata; class Amphibia; order Anura; family Ranidae; genus Pelophylax; species Pelophylax lessonae. The sequence continues at coordinate 2,824,651 of NC_138773.1, read as the reverse complement.
CAGTCAGTCTGATCTGTAGCCCCCCAGATAAGGTAGTGGGGTGAAGGGAGACCCCAGATAAGTTATTAGAGAGAGAAGGACCATGGATGAGGTAGAGTTGGGATGGGGATTTCAGATGACACAATGGAATGCAAGGTGAGTCCCATATGAGCTAATAAAAGTAAGGTCTTGAATGAGGTAATGGGGTGAGGAGGGACTCCAGATGAGACTATGGGGTGAGTGAACCTCAGATGAGACAGTGGGGTGAGGAGGACCCCAGGTGAGAAAATGGGTTAAAAAGGGGCCCCAGGTGAGGTAATGGAGAAAGTAAGATCACAGGTGCGGTAAGGGGGTAACCCAGGTGAAAAAGTGGGGAGAGTGAACCTCTGATGAGACAGTGGGGTGAGGAGGGACCCCAGATCAGATAAGAAGTAGGGTGAGGAGGGACCCAGGTTAGGCAGTGGGATACAAAATTGGCCCCAGTTGAGGTAATGGAGAAGGTGCAGTGCATCTGGAAAGTATTCACAGCGCTTTTTGTTGTTACAGCCTTATTCCAAAATTGATTAAATTCATTATTTTCCTCAAAATTCTACAAACAATCCCCCATAATGACAACGTGAGAGAAGTTTGTTTGAAATCTTTGCAAATTTAATTAAAATAAAAAAAATAAAAAACTCCCATGTACATAAGTATCACCGCCTTTGCTCAATACTTTGGTGAAGCTCCTTTGGCACCAATTCCAGCCTCCAGTATTTCTGAGTATGATGCTACAAGCTTGGCACTCCTATTTTTGGGCAGTTTCTCCCATTCTTCTTTGCAGGACCTCTCAAGCTCCATCAGGTTGGATGGGGGAGGGTCGGTGCACAGCCATTTTCAGATCTCTCCAGAGATGTTCAATCGGGTTCAAGTCTGGGCTCTGGCTGGGCCACTCAAGGACATTCACAGAGTTGTCCCGTAGTCACTCCTTTGTTATCTTGGCTGTGTGCTGAGGGTCGTTGTCCTGTTGGAAGATGAACCTTCACCCCAGTCTGAGGTCCAGAGCGCTCTGGAGGAGGTTTCCATCAATGATGTCTCTGTACATTGCTGCATTCATCTTTCCCTCCATCCTGACTAGTCTCCCAGTTCCTGCCACTGAAAAACATCCCCACACCATGATGCTGCCACCACCATGCTTCACAGTAGGGATGGTATTGGTCAGGTGATGAGCAGTGCCTGGTTTCCTCCAGACATGACGCTTGCCATTCAGGCCAAAGAGTTCAATCTTTGTTCCATCAGAGCAGAGAATTTTGTTTCTCATGGTCTGAGAGTCCTTCAGATGCCTTTTGGTAAACTCCAGGCGGGCTGTCATATGACTTTTACAGAGGAGGGGCTTCCATCTGGCCACACCCATACAGGCCTGATTGGTGGAGTGCTGCAGAGATGGTTATTCTTCAGGAAGGTTCTCCTCTCTCCACATAGAAACGCTGGAGCTCTTTCAGAGTGACCATCGGGTTCTTGGTCACCTCCCTGACTAATTCCCTTCTCCCCCGATTGCTCAGTTTGGCCGGGCGGCCGCTCTTGGAAATGTCCTGGTGGTTCCAAACCTCTTCCATTTACAGATGGTGGAGGCCACTGTGCTCATTGGGACCTTCAATGCTGCAGAAATGTTTCTGTACCCTTCCCCCGATCTGTGCCTCCATACAATCCTGTCTCCGAGGTCTACAGACAGTTCCTTGGACTTCATGGCTTGGTTTGTGCTCTGACATGCACTGGTAACTGTTGGACCTTATATAGACAGGTGTGTGCCTTTCCAAATAATGTCCAGTCAACAGAACAAGCAGTGAGACCCTATGAAACGTGTTAACAGTTTCTGTCTGTTTGGATGTTTGGCATGACGATACTTCAATCAATCCAAGCAACTTCATTCCATGACGGAGTGCGACCTTTTTCTTTTCCTATAATACTTCCACGGTGGTGAGCCAAGGTGAGCACCCAGCTGGATTGCAGAGCACAGTGGATTGAGCCTGAGCGGGGTTGCTCTTTCCTTTGCATTAACAGAATTTACCACAGGTGGACTCCAATCAAGTTGTAGAAACATCTCAAGAATGATCAGTGGAAACAGGATGCACCTGAGCTCTATTCCGAGTACCATGGCAAAGGGTGTGAATACTTACAGCATGTACATGTGATTTTTTTTTTTTTTCTAATAAATTTGTAAAGATTTCAAACAAACTTCTCTCACGTTGTCATTATGGGGGATTGTTTGTAGAATTTTGAGGAAAATAATGATTTTAATACATTCTGGAATAAGGCTGTAACATAAAAAAATGTGAACAAAGTGAAGCGCTGTGAATATTTTCCGGATGCACTGTAGGTTCACAGATGAGGTAATGTAGTGAGAGAGTATCCCAGATGAGACAACGGGATGGGTGAACCTCAGATGAGACAGTGGGGTGAGGAGGGACCCTTGGTTAGACAGAGGGAAAGAAAGGGGCCCCAGATGAGGTAATGGAGAAGATAGGCTCATAGATGAGGTAATGGAGTGAGGGAGTATCCCAGGTGAGACAGTGGGGTGAGCGGGGCCCCTAGGTGAGACAGTGGGGTAAGGAGGGACCCCAGGTGAGACAGCGGTGTGAGGAGAGATCCCAGGTGAGACAGCAGTGTGGGGAGAGATGCCAGGTGAGACAGTGGGGTGAGGAGGGACCCAAGGTGAGACAGTAGGGTGAGGAGGGAACCCAGGTGAGACAGTGGGGTGAGGAGGGACCCAAGGTAAGACAGTGGGGTGAGGAGAGATCCCAGATGAGACAGCGGTGTGGGGAGAGATGCCAGGTGAGACAGTGGGGTGAGGAGGGACCCAAGGTGAGACAGTGGGGTGAGGAGGGACCCCAGGTAAGACAGCGGGGTGAGGAGGGACCCAAGGTGAGACAGTAGGGTGAGGAGGGAACCCAGGTGAGACAGTGGGGTGAGGAGGGACCCAAGGTAAGACAGTGGGGTGAGGAGGGAACCCAGGTGAGACAGTGGGGTGAGGAGGGACCCAAGGTGAGACAGTAGGGTGAGGAGGGAACCCAGGTGAGACAGTGGGGTGAGGAGGGACCCAAGGTAAGACAGTAGGGTGAGGAGGGAACCCAGGTGAGACAGTGGGGTGAGGAGGGACCCAAGGTAAGACAGTGGGTTGAGGAGGGAACCCAGATAAGACAGTAGGGTGAGGAGGGAACTCAGGTAAGACAGTAGGGTGAGGAGGGAACCCAGGTAAGACAGTAGGGTGAGGAGGGAACCCAGGTAAGACAGTAGGGTGAGGAGGGATCCCAGGTAAGACAGCAGGGTGAGGAGGGAACCCAGGTGAGACAGTAGGGTGAGGAGGGAACCCAGGTGAGACAGTGGGGTGAGGAGGGACCCAAGGTAAGACAGTGGGGTGAGGAGGGAACCCAGGTGAGACAGTGGGGTGAGGAGGGACCCAAGGTGAGACAGTAGGGTGAGGAGGGAACCCAGGTGAGACAGTGGGGTGAGGAGGGACCCAAGGTGAGACAGTAGGGTGAGGAGGGAACCCAGGTAAGACAGCAGGGTGAGGAGGGAACCCAGGTAAGACAGCAGGGTGAGGAGGGAACCCAGGTGAGACAGTAGGGTGAGGAGGGAACCCAGGTGAGACAGTAGGGTGAGGAGGGAACCCAGGTAAGACAGTAGGGTGAGGAGGGAACCCAGGTAAGACAGTAGGGTGAGGAGGGAACCCAGGTAAGACAGTAGGGTGAGGAGGGAACCCAGGTAAGACAGTAGGGTGAGGAGGGAACCCAGGTGAGACAGTAGGGTGAGGAGGGAACCCAGGTGAGACAGTAGGGTGAGGAGGGAACCCAGGTAAGACAGTGGGTGAGGAGGGAACCCAGGTGAGACAGTAGGGTGAGGAGGGAACCCAGGTAAGACAGTGGGTGAGGAGGGAACCCAGGTAAGACAGTAGGGTGAGGAGGGAACCCAGGTAAGACAGTAGGGTGAGGAGGGAACCCAGGTAAGACAGTGGGGTGAGGAGGGAACCCAGGTGAGACAGTGGGATAAGGAGTGGGATTGAAGATGAAGAAATGTGAAATTGGTGTACTGTATATGACTGAGGCATTGGCTGAAGGTCTATCATGTGCCTCTTCTTTTTTCCAGCCAGACATCTCCACCTGTACTGAGGCAAAAGAAGCCCCTGGAGCTGTGAACTACCAGGAGATCCTGGCAAGAACCCCAATTCTGGTAAATGGATGGAAACCAATTCTCAGTGTCTCTCCTAAAATCACTGATGTTTTCTTTGTCCAGAGTTGTCTCTTCTGTCCTCCACATCCCCGATTTTCTCGCTTCATTCCCTTTGGAGCTGTCTCTTCTATTTCATCTTCTAATCCCCAAATCTTCTCACTCTTCTCTCCCCAGAACTGTTCTGTTGGTTGGTGTGTCAGGGTGGAGTGTCAGATTCGGGATCTGGATTTTCAGAGTTCACTAAACTTCACTATCAGCGGATCTGTGACCAAAGATTCTGTCACTCAGGTAGATGTCTATCTAGAGGTAGGTACACTCTACAGGTAAACAACAAAAGGTCCCAGCGCTAAACTCTGTGGCGTTCACACTGTGTATTGTCACAAACCAATCCGGTGGGGTACAAAATGACCATCCAACAGGCAACCAGGAGAGACAGCACTATCCGGATGTTGGTACTATCGTGGCAGTTCTCAGATAATGAACAAGCCGGTGGACACGATAAACATTTTATTGACAACCAGGAAAGATAGAAGTGGATAAACATCAATTAAAATTGCTGATACAGTACAAAGCTGGCCTAGTCCGATGGGGATTGGTGGATGGCTGCTGGGCCCACTGGATGGAGCAGGGAGGGCCACTGACGGATGGTGTTGCTGCTCAGAAAAGCCGTAGAGAGACGGGAGCCAAGCCGGGCCTGCCGTCGCTCTGGCGTGATGTCACGTGACTCGGAACAACAAGCCGGAAGTGTCATACCCAGAAGCAGGAAGGGCCAGCCTGGAAAGCATGAGGGGACCGTTGCCGTGACGACGCGTTTCACGCGCATGAGCTTTATCAAATCACGAAAGAGAAGGCAATAGTTTAATTGAAAGGCAAGGAATGAGGTGGACATGGGGTGGGCAGAGCTCATGAGTGTCCCCAGCAGACATTAACCCATCACCACCTACTTGGCCGGATATAACAACAATAAAATCATTGTGTAGAACGTCATATAAACATGATACAAATTAGTAAATAGTAAATGCAACTTAACATTTGTTAAAATATTAGATTAAGATACGTGTGTATACTTAAAACCAGATATCAATATGACTATTAAGGGATAAAAAATATATATAAATAATTAGTGTGAAAATATAAGAATAACAATAAAAATCAAAACAATAATAAGGAAATCAAAAAAATAATAAAAATGATGAATATAATGATAAATATAATGAAGCAAGGAATCACAATATAATGAAGCAAGGAATAAGGAATTAAATTAAATAATAATAAAATATTTAATGAAAAGTGTAAATTGTTGTTATTGTTTTATATTGTACAATCGATATGCTATTTTATAACAAATTTATATATTTATCATAACCTAATGATATAACATATATGACCATACCAAACATTGCTTATTTTTTTACATTACATTGTAAATATGATGTTTTTTCTTCTTATTTGAAATGTTTTACTCTAGTTTTCAAATCTTCTCAATTTTTGTATCACGCTATACGATCTTTGTATTACATATTATTTTTATTTCAATAAAAGCTTGTAATAACAGAAAAAAAAAAACAATTTATCACGTGTTCAACGGAATAAGTGATTTATGTTTTAAAGTGCTCATGTAATCTCCTATATGTAGGACGCACCACACGCACCATGCGCAAGCGCAATGGTGAACATCGAAGATTCGTCAGTAAGGGTTGTGACAAAAGCAGTGTCCCCCCGCCACTTCCTACAGGTACACAAAAAGGACATCAAGAGCCTGGAGGTTATGGCAATTAAAGCCATTCCCAAGAGCACCTTGACCCACAAATGAAAGGTTCTCCCTCCTGTGTAAGAGGGAGACTTTTTGGATTTTCAAATTTGGGTCTCTGTCCCCTTGGGGCCTCAATGAGGAGCTTGAAGTACGTACCATTGTTTAAAGACAGTGTTTCTCATATACATTGGGCCTTAAGAGGCGTTTGTTGAAATAGGTGAATTATTTATTTTTCTTTATTATTGTTTACTTTACTCTTTTCATTAATTATTTTATTATTATTTAATTCCTTATTCCTTGCTTCATTATTTTGTCACATAGTTACACAGTAGGTGAGGTTGAATAAAGACAATAGTCCATCCAGTTCCCCCTGTGTAGGTGTGTGTGGCTGTAATCTTCTCACATAGCCCTGAATGTTCTGATCCTTGAGATGTAAGTCTAAGAGTCTTTGAAAGCCACCATACTACCCGCAGAAACCACTTCTTGTGGTAGAGAATTCCACAATCTTGTAGCCCTAACAGTAAAGAACCCCCCACGTTGCCTGAGGTTAAAACGCTTCTCCTCTAATCGCATTGTATGCCCTCTTGTCCTCATGCAATCCCTTCAAATGAACAGCTTTTTTTCTAAGCTGAGATCCCCATTGAGATATTTATAAATTGCTATCATGTCCCCCCTCAGGCGTCTCTTCTCCAGGGAGAATAAATTGAGCGATTGCAGACGCTCTTCACAAGGTCCTCCAATCCCCTAATCAATTTAGTTGCCCTTCTCTGGACTCTCTCCAGCTCCAACACATCCCTCCTGAGGACTGGCGACCAGAACTGGACAGAATACTCCAGATGCGGTCGGACCAGAGTTTTATAAAGTGGAAGGATTATAGTCTTATCTCTGGAATACATCCCTTTCTTTATGCATGCTAATATTCTGCTGGCTTTTGTGATTCCTTGCTTCATTATATTTATCATTTATTATTTTTTTGATTTCCTTATTATTTTTTGATTTTTTTGTTATTCTTATATTTACACACTAATTATTTGAATATATATTTTTTTATCCCTTAATAGTCATATTGATATTTGGTTTTAAGTATACACATGTGTCTTAATCTTATATTTTGACGAATGAAGTTGCTATTTACTTAATTAATTACTCATTTGTATCACGTTTGTATGACGTTCTACACAATGATTTTATTGTTGTTATATCCGGCTAAGTAGGTGGTGATGGCTTTATGTCTGCTGGGGACACTCATGAGCTCTGCCCACTCCACGCCCACCACATTCCTGGCATTTTAATTACACTGTTGCCTTCTTTTCTGTGACTTAATAAAGCGCATGTGCGCAAAACACGTCGTCATGGCAACGCTCCCCCCATGCGTTCCAAGCTAGCCCTTCCTGCTTCCGGGTACGACACTTCCGCCCTGTGGTTCCAAGTTGCGGTGACATCACGCGGGAGCGCCGGCGACCCCAGCTTGGCTCCCATCTGTCTGCGGCTTTTCTGAGCAGCGACACAATCCATCAGGGGCCCTGCCTGCTCCATCCAGTAGACCCAGCAGCTTTCCACCGTACCCCATCGGACTAGGCCAGCCTGGTACTGTATCAGCAATTTTAATTGACGTTTATCCACTTCTATCTTTCCTGGTTGTCAATAAAATGTTTATCGTGTCCACCGGCTTGTTCATCATCTGAGAACTGCCACGATAGTACCAACATCCAGATAGTGCTGTCTCTCCTGGTTGCCTGTTGGATGGATACTCTACAGGTAGATCGACATTCCACAGACAGGAAGAACTGCTTTCTAAAAGACAGAATAAATATAAGTGGTCCTTCTTGTGGAGGTTAGGCCTTTACATTGCCTCGACTGCCATACATACAACATTGTAGAACACTTAACTGGACAGTCTTGGCACCATTCCATTGAGGCTCTTCCTCCATCCCACAGACACATCCACATATATCCATACAATGTCCTTTACCCCATCTGACATGTCCGTACAACACCCACCCTTTACCTCCCAGACACGTCCATACAATGTCCTCCATCTCCCAGACCCACCACGTCAATACAATATCCTCAACCCCTAGACACATCCGTACAATACCCACCCTTTACCTTCCTGACACATCCATACAATGTCCTCCATCTTTCAGACATGTCCATACAATATCATCCACCCCCCAGACATGTCCGTACATAGTTACATAGTTACATAGTAGTTGTGGTTGAATAAAGACAATAGTCCATCCAGTTCAACCTGTGTAGGTGTGTGTGGCCGTTATCATTTCCCATAACCCTGAATGTTTTGATCTTTGAGATGTATGTCCAAGAGTCTTTTAAAAGTAGCCATACTCCCTACAGTTACTACCATTTGTGGTAGAGAGTTCCACAATCTTATAGCCCTTACTGTAAAGAACCCCCTGCGTAGCCTGAGGTTAAATCTCTTTTCCTCTCATCGCATTGTATGGCCTCGTGTCCTCTTACATTCCTTGCGACTGAATAGTTTTTTTTCTATGCTGAGATCACCGTTGAGGTATTTCTAAATCGCTATCATGTTCCCTCTCAGATGTCTCTTCTCCAGGGAGAATAAATCAATCGCGTGTAAACGCTCCTCATAATATGGGTCTTCCAATCCCCTAATTAGTTTAGTTGCCGACTCTCTCCAGTTCCAACACATCCTTTCTGAGGACTGGCGACCAGAACTGGACAGAATACTCCAGATGCGGTCGGACCAGAGTTTTATAAAGTGGAAGGATTATAGTTTTATCTCTGTATTATATCCCCTTCCTTATGCATGCCAATATTCTGCCGGCTTTGGCAGCTGTAGCTTGACATTGCATGCTATTGCTTAGTCTATCTTCTACTAAGACTCCCATCTTTCTCCATTTTTGATTCCCCCAGAGGTTCCCCCTAAAGCGTATTTTGCTTATACGTTTTTAGTCCGCAAGTGCAAAACCTTACACTTCTCCACATTAAACCTCATTTGCCATTAAGGGCAGCCCGTCCTTACTAAAGAGCCGGTAGTCAGCCCAGTTCTCCAGGAACCCAAACCCCTCCTTCCTACACCAGCTCCTCAGCCACTTGTTCAATTCCCTAAGATCCTTCTGCCTCTCTGGTGTGGCTCGAGGTACCGGCAGTATTTCAGAGAAAACCACCTTGGAGGTCACCTTGGAGATTCCTCAATCTATTACCTAAGTCCCTGAAATCATTTTTTAGGATCCTCCATCTTCCTCTCAATTGGTCATTGGTGCCTACATGCACCATGACCGCTGGGTCCTCCGCAGCCCCGCCCAATAATCTGTCCACCCGATCCGCGATGTGCCAAACTCGAGCGCCCGGTAAACAACATACTGTTCGGCTACCATGATCGTTTTGAGAGATTGCCCTCTCTGTCCTCTTGATAATTGAGTCCCCCACTACCACAACCTGTCTAACCTTTCCTGAGTCTCGGCCCCCCTCCTTCCTGGAGCCGCCGCTCCCCTGGCAGCTGGGGGAGGGCGCCTGCCCTAGCACTGCCACCCCTGAGCTGATATCCCCATCGTCATGCAACTTGGCATATTTGTTAGGATGTACCAACTCCGGACTGGCCTCCCTAGCACTCTTCCCTCTTCCCCTCCTTCTAACTGTCACACAACTGCCTACCTCCAGTGCCTGCGTCTTCACTTCTCTGCCCTCCTCTATGCCGGCCCTTGCCAGCACCTGATGGGTAATGTCCAAGCTCCTTTCCAGGTTGTTGATGCTACGCAGTGTTGCCACCTTGTTTTCTAGATCCAGGATCTGAGCTTCCAGAGAAACAAGTCACTCACATCTTACACAACATTATTCATCCTCGATTGGTTCATCCCCAATCCTGTCGGACATTATTACCCTCTATTCTATGGGGATAATTAGGATAACGGCCTGCTATTCGTTACCTACACTACCTCAATCTCCCCTGGTACTAAACCTAGGTTACTCCCGGTCGCTAAGGTACTCACCAGTCGCTAAGGTACTCACCAGTCACAATGTCACAAGGTATTCCCGGTCGCTAGGTACTCCCGAGTCGCTAAGGTACTCCCAGTTGCTAAAGTACTCCCAGTCCCAATGTCCAAGGTATTCCCAGTCACTAAGGTTACTCCCATTCGCTAAGGTTGCTCCCAGTCGCTAAGGTTGCTTCCAGTCGCTGAGATTACTCCCAGTCGCTAAGGTTACTGCCAGTCACTAAGGTTACTCCTAGTCACACGGTTACTCCCAGTCGCAAGGTACTCAGTCGCAAGGTACTCCCAGTCACAAGATACTCCTAGTCGCACAGTTACTCCCAGTCACACAGTTACTCCCAGTCACGAGGTACTCCCAGTCACAATGTTGCTCCCAGTTGCAAGGTACTCCCAGTCACGAGGTACTCCCAGTCACACGGTTACTCCCAGTCGCAAGGTACACCCATTCGCTAAGGTACTCCCAGACACACGGATACTCCCAGTCGCAAGTCCTCTAAGGTATTAAGGTAATCCCAATCCAACTGTTTGGGACCCCTGGTCTGATGTCAGTTTTTGTCTAGCCTCCCCCTTTTGACCCTTCAGCTATGCCTGTAACCCCCCCCCCCCCCCTGGAACCTCCTCCGCACCCTCCCTGTTGGTGGATAGCTTGCTGTCTGTCATCCTGTGGTGGGTGGGTGGCTGGCTGGCAACCTGTGGTGGGTGGGTGGCTGGCTGGCACAGGGGTTGTGGGTGGCTGGCTGATACAGGGCCTGTGGGCGGCTGGCTGGCACAGTGCCTGTGGCTGGCTGGTACAGGGCTTGTGGGTGGCTGGCTGGTACAGGGTCTGTGGGTGGCTGGCTGTCTGGCACCCTACGGTGGGTGGCTGGCTGTCTGGCACCCTGTGGGGGGTGGCTGGCTGGCTGGCACCCTGTGGTGGGTGGCTGGCTGGCACAGGGAATGTGAGTGGCTGCCTGGTACAGGGCCTGTGGGTGGCTGGCTGGTACAGTGCCTGTGGCTGGCTGGTACAGGGCCTGTGGGTGGCTGGCTGGCTCGCTGGTACAGTGACTGTGGCTGGCTGGCTGGCTGGTACAGGGCCTGTGGATATGGGTGGCTGGCACCTGGCTGCTGTGGGTGGGTGTATGGCTGTGATACACTCCTGCGAGACTAGTCCCGACTCCTGACGAGGCTGTCCAAGGCGAGGTGGTCTAAGAAGGCAGAATGACGTCATGAAAATATCGGCAGTATCAGTAACTTTCGGGGCCGATTCCGATATATCGGGGAAAGTGCATATCGGCCCTTGATAAATCAGCCTTGCCGATAATCGGTCGATCCCTACTCCACACAGCTTCCGGATTCACAAGCTGGTCCCCCTGGCCGAACCTCTTCTTAAGTGTTGCAAATGCTCTCCTTTCCTCCTCCTACAATATCCTCCATTTCCCAGACCCAACACATATGTCCATACAATCTCCCCCACCCCCCCAGACACATCCATACAACACCCACCTTTTATCTCCCGGACACGTCCATACAAGGCCCTCCTTTTCTCAGACACTTCCATACAATGCCCTCCTCCTTCCAGACACTTCCATACACCACCCTCCTCCTTCCAGACACATCCATACAAGGCCCTCCTCCTCCCAGACACATCCATACAACGCCCTCTATCCCCCAGGCCAGTCTTTATAACTCCCTCCTCCTCCCAGACATGTCCATACCGCGCCCTCTTCCTCCCAGACACGTCCATACAACGCCCTCTTCCTCCCAGACACGTCCATACAACGCCCTCTTCCTCCCAGACATGTCCATACAAGCCCTCTTCCTCCCAGACATGTCCATACAACGCCCTCTTCCTCCCAGACACGTCCATACCACGCCCTCTTCCTCCCAGACATGTCCATACCACGCCCTCTTCCTCCCAGACATGTCCATACAACGCCCTCTTCCTCCCAGACATGTCCATACAATGCCCTCTTCCTCCCAGACACATCCATACAACGCCCTCTTCCTCCCAGACATGTCCATACCACGCCCTCCTCCTCCCAGACACGTCCACACAACGCCCTCTTCCTCCCAGACACGTCCATACAACGCCCTCTTCCTCCCAGACACGTCCATACAACGCCCTCTTCCTCCCAGACACGTCCATACAACGCCCTCTTCCTCCCAGACATGTCCATACCACGCCCTCCTCCTCCCAGACACGTCCATACAACGCCCTCTTCCTCCCAGACACGTCCATACCACGCCCTCTTCCTCCCAGACACGTCCATACAACGCCCTCTTCCTCCCAGACACGTCCATACAACGTCTTCCTCCTCCCAGGCACTTTCACACAACACCCTCCATCTCCCCAGGCAGGTCCGCACAATGCCCTCCACCTCCCAGACACACCTGTATAATGTCCTTACACCCCCAGACACGTCTATACAACCTTCTTCACCCTCAGACATGTCTATGTCCTCACTTCCTTCTCTCTGGTCTCAGACAGGACAGCAGAAGATTTCCCTGCAGACATCGGGGGAGATCAGATACGACTCTCAGACCTACGTTCACATCCTGGAACAGAACAGGCGCTTTGTCAGAACCCAGGTACTCACCTCTATCACAGTTTTATTCTAGGTGGGAAATTGGGGCCTGGAGGTCATCTTCATGGGGATGGTAACTTCTGGTGGGGTGCCAGTTCTAGGGCAGAGCTCATCTCTACCACCGCCATAATTGCCTGGAACCAGCTCCTCCTCTGGGAGATGACGATGGCTCCTGGGACAGTAATGGCGGTTTCCGACAGGTTCACTTTGGTGACAGAGACTGGTACAAGGGGGCATAGGAGGGACTGCAGATAGGGACAGGTCTCTCATCTCCCCCTTCAGTCCCCTCTCTCTCTCAGCCCCCCCTGCCTCTCTCAGCCCCCCCCCCCCTCTCTTAGCTGCCCACTCTATCTCACCCCACTGTCTCTATCGGCCCCCTCTCTCTTTCTCTCTCTCTCTCTCAACCCCCCTCTTTATCTCAGTCTCCCTCTTTCTCTCAGTCCCGCCTCTCTTTTTCTCAGCCCCCTCTTTCTCTCAGTCCCCTCTCTCTTTTTCTCAGCCCCCCTCTTTCTCTCAGTCCCCTCTCTATTTTTCTCAGCCCCCCTCTTTCTCTCAGTCCCCTCTCTCTTTTTCTCAGCCCCCTCTTTTTCTCAGTCCTCCTCTCTCTCACCCCACTGTCTCTCTCAGCCCCCCTCTTTCTCTCAGTCCCCTCTCTCTTTTTCTCAGCCCCCCTCTTTTTCTCAGTCCTCCTCTCTCTCACCCCACTGTCTCTCTCGGTCCCCCTTTTTTTCTCAGTCCCCTCTCTCTTTTTCTCAGCCCCTCCTCTTTCTCTCAGTCCTCTCTCTCTTTTTCTCAGCCCCCCTCTTTCTCTCAACCCCCCCCCCCCCTCTTTTTCTCAATTTTCCTCTCTCTCTTGCCCCACTGTCTCTCTCAGCCCCCTCTTTCTCTCAGCCCCCCCTCTCTCTCAGCCCCCTCTTTCAGTCCCCCTCTCTCTCGCCCCACTGTCTCTCTCAGCCCCCCTCTTTCTCTCAGTCCCCCCTCTTTCTCTCTGCCCCCCTCTCTTATTCTCTGTCCTCCTCTCTCTCTCTCTCAGCCCCCTCTCTTTCTCTCAACCCCCCCCCTCTCTTTCTCTCATCCCCCCTCTTTCTCTCAGTCCTCCTCTCTCTCTCGCCACATTGTTTCTCTCAGCCCCCTCTCTCTCTCAGCCCCCCTCTCTGTCCCCTTCTGTCAGCTTCCCCTGCCCCCTCTCAGCCCCCTCTCTCTCAGCCCCCCTATCTCTCACCCCACTGTCTCTCTTATCTCCCCTCTCTCTCTAATCCCCACTCTCTCTCAGCCCTCTCTTTCCTTCAGTCTTCCTCTCTCTCTCTCTCCTCCTCTCTTCCCGCTCTCTCCTCCTCCCTATCTTAGCACCCCTCTCTCTACACCCCTTCTCTCTCTTAGCCCCCCTCTTTCCTGTAAACTGGTTAACTGGGTAAAGGGGTTAATTGATTGACAACATCCTTAGTCAGTAAAGTCAGTAAAGTGCAGCAGGAAGGGGTTAATGTTCTGCCACTGATGCATTAGTGACCACTGTCAGTTAATTAACTGTTTTATGAAGGGGTGAAAAAACACTGCCAGTGGCCACTAATGCAGCACAAAGGGGTTATTTAACTCTGCCAATACCCACCAATAGGAAGAGATTACATTAGAATTTCCAGGTTAAACCTACCTAGCGATAAAAATTCTGAGATCCCCCCCTCCTAGCCCCCTACACAGTGCTGCCACCTGCTGGGCACACGTCACCGCTGGCAGAGTACTGAGCCCCAACCTACACAGTGCTGCCACCTGCTGGACACACATCACATCAACGCTGGCAGAGTACAGAGCCCCCAACCTACACAGTGCTGCCACCTGCTGGGCACTCATCACAGCTGGGAGAGTACTGAGCACCCAACCTACACAGTGCTGCCACCTGCTGGGCACACATCACCGCTGGCAGAGTACAGAGCCCCAACCTACACAGTGCTGCCACCTGCTGGGCACACATCACATCACCGCTGGCAGAGTACAGAGCCCCAACCTACACAGTGCTGCCACCTGCTGGACACACATCACATCACCGCTGGCAGAAGACAGAGCCCCCAACCTACACAGTGCTGCCACCTGCTGGACACACATCACATCACCGCTGACAGAGTACAGAGCCCCAAACATACACAGTGCTGCCACCTGCTGGGCACACATCACATCACCGCTGGCAGAGTACAGAGTCCCCAACCTACACAGTGCTGCCACCTGCTGGGCACACATCACATCACCGCTGGCAGAGTACAGACCCCCAACCTACACAGTGCTGCCACCTGCTGGGCATACATCACATCACCGCTGGCAGAGTACAGAGCACCCAACCTACACAGTGCTGCCACCTGCTGGACACACATCACATCACTGCTGGCAGAGTACAGAGTCCTCAACCTACACAGTGCTACCACCTGCTGGACAAACATCACATCACCACTGGCAGAGTACAGAGCCCCCAACCTACAGTGCTGCCACCTGCTGGACACACATCACATCACTGCTGGCAGATTACAGAGTCCCCAACCTACACAGTGCTGCCACCTGCTGGACAAACATCACATCACCACTGGCAGAGTACAGAGCCCCAACCTACACAGTGCTGCCACCTGCTGGACACACATCAGATCACCGCTGGCAGAGTACGGAGCCCCCAACCTACACAATCAGCAGAGACATTTGCAAGGCAGTTTTACTGGATTCCAGCTGGGTTCCCGATAGCAACACACCATCTTGCAACCTGCGGCAGTGTCATTACCCACACACGCCTATGTCTCTGACTCCAACCATCAGATCCCTTCCCCAGACCAGGTTTCCATCCTTCACATTGGTGCCCCACCATGCTCAACAGCTGGTTCTCTGGATGGATGGGATCTAAAAGTGGTATTGTTGGCTCTTTTAATTTTATTTTACTCTCATGTAAGTCTTTTCATCTATTACCTTGTCTTTTGATGGAATAAAAACATTGCCTTTGTTTATGGCCCATTAACGTTTTCATCATTTCATTATCCAGTCCATTGAGCGCTGTCCACCAGTATCCTTCCTTCATACCACATCTTTCCAAATGTCTTTGGTCAGCTGCACTGGTTCTGGTGAAATCATATTCTGGTTGACATAAACCATCGTATGATCCACAGTTGTTAACTCTCAAGGAACTATGTTTTTTTTCGTCAGTACAAGAGCCTACTGGAGAACCCAGATGAGCCGGGACCGGAGGGCGCAGAACAGGCTTCTCTGGATATACTGAGCGGCTGAACCCCGGAACGAAAATGAAGAGACGGCGAGGGGTGAAGAGGCGGCACGGCCTTTAGTAGAAAATGTTCTTTATTATTATTTAGTTAGATGCAAAAATAAGCTTTATATCCTATATATATATATCCTATATATCCTATATCACAGAGTCAGGCACCGCGGGGGAGGAGAAAGCAGCGCTCGTCAGTGTAATGTGCGGGGGAGGGCTTGGGGAGTGTTATATTTATCCAACTTTAATAAAAAGTGCGCATACTAAGTAGTGTCGTCTTTGTTTTGTCCCCGACCCCCCAAAACCTGCATTTGTAGTGAGAACTACCCAAAACATGGTGGACGACCGAACCCTTTACAGACACATCGCTGCAGTGTGACCCCAGTGTTGGGGGGTTCGCTCTCTGATTGGAGGAAATGACACGTGCCCATCACATTTAGTAAAAGATGATGTGATTGGCGGATACTCCAACGCTAGGACGGCCAATCATGTTATCCTTACAGACCGGAATCAGAATATTCATCATTAAATTCTGGCTGTGCACACTTCCTCATGAAAGACTCATATCCCCTCCCCCCTCATATAGCTGTACAGTGTCTAAGACTGAGAGTTCCTGGGTGTGCATAACCGTACCCAGCAAGCGAGGAATGTATACAAGGTCAGGGCTTTGGTTACTTGGTGGTGTTATGTGCACTCAGGAGCTGGGCAGCAGCTTGGTTTTAGAATGTGCTAAGGCAGCAACTATCAGACCCTGAGGGGGGAGGGGATGGGAGGACTCTGTGCTCCGACTCCCAGCCCCAGAGTGGTCTTCAGTCTTTGAGACTAAATATAAGGGGGGGTATAAAGCAGTCCTATGCAGTGGAGGGATGGAATATTCAGAGTGGTTCTTATGCCCAGATGTGACAGGTTCTCTTTGTATACATAATGCATAATGATGTTTGGCAGGTGAGGTCTATATACAGCGACCTCTGTAGGGACTGTGGGACAGTGCTGGCTAAACCACCGCAATGGGTGAGCTGGGTTCCTGTATAGAGAGCGGAGCGGGGCAGGCGAAAAGAGAGCGCCCCTACAGAGCACGGGCAGAATCCTACAAGGATAGTGCCCCCTACAGGGCACAGGCAGAATTCTATGAGGACAGCGCCCCCTACAGGGCACCGCCAGAATCCTATAAGTACAGCACCACCTACAGACCAAAGGCAGAATCCTGAAAGGAAAGCGCCCCCTAGGGCTCAAGCAGAATTCTACGAGTACAGCACCCCCTTACAGGGCACAGGTTGAATCCTACAAGGACAGCGCTCCCTTCAGACCACAGGAAGAATCCTGCAAAGACAGAACCCCCTACAGGGCATAGGCAGAATCCTACGAGGGAGGTGCCCCCTACAGGGCACAGGCAGGATTCTATGAGGACAGTGCCCCCTACAGGGCACAGGCAGAATTCTATGAGGACAGTGCCCCCTACAGGGCACAGCCAGAATCCTATAAGTACAGCACCACCTACAGACCAAAGGCAGAATCCTGAAAGGACAGCGCCCCCTACAGGGCTCAAGCAGAATTCTACGAGTACAGCACCCCCTTTACAGGGCACAGGTGGAATCCTACGAGGACAGCGCTCCCTTCAGACCACATGAAGAATCCTACAAAGACAGAACACCCTACAGGGCATAGGCAGAATCCTACGAGGGAGGTGCCCCCTACAGGGCACAGGCAGAATTCTATGAGGACAGTGTCCCCTACAGGGCACAGGCAGAATTGTATGAAGACAGTGCCCCCTACAGGGCACAGGCGGTGGTGCTCCACTCCTAGATGTTTCACACTGGTCCAATAGGAACCTGATGAATGAGTGCACAGGCGTTTAACACAGCCCTGGTGATTTGGCAGAGTAAAGTGCCTCGGAGCATGCTGGGATACTGTATAAAAGCCAGGACCACATGTGCTCAGGGTTTTTCATCTGATTCTGCAGTACAGTGAGTACAGATCTGTGTCAAGGGGCCTGACCTGAGGGGGACCACCCCTGCAGCTTGAAAAATCTGTGGACGGGTGTCAGTAAAGGGGATGCTAGAGAGTACCCTGAAGAGAATGTAGATCACCAAGTCTATTGCTGGAGAAAGAGCAAGGAAACCCTTTCCATACATGTGGCAGTGTAGTTTAAGCAGTGTGACCGCTTCCACAAGCAACCTAGCGAGGCCAAGTGAGAGTTGTCCTTATCCAATGTACATAGTTCCAGTTTGAGTATCCCACCATTCCCTTCCCCCATCCAAGTTCCACATTAAATACAAAAAGCCAACACCCCTGGACTGTTTTTTGAGCAACAAGCCATTGGGAGTAAGGGGGATGTGTGAAATGTACCCTAAGTGACTGTGTGCTGGTAATCAGAGGAGGCTCAACAAGTCATCAAACAGCAAGCCCTACGGGGACAGTGCTACATTCGGAGTTACAGCAGCAGTTGCTACCGGGAATGGCCGAGTATTTGCCAAAGGAATGCTATCTCTTCTCAAGCAAAGTGCTGAAGTGTCAGTGGAGAAAGTAATGTCTGCTCTACAATGATCAGTGCAAGTTTGCTTCCAATTCATGGTCACGGCAGTGGTTGCCGGACATTTACCTAGGAAATAATATGTCTTCTCAAGTAAAGTGCTGGAGTGTCGATGGAGGAAGGGTGTGCTGTATTGTGGGAGAAAATCGTGTCTGCTTTACAGTTACCTGTACAAGTGTGCTTTTAAGATATGGTCAAGAAAGCAGTGACCCAGGACGCGGAGATCAGCACGTCGGGGGTTGTGTCTGTTCATGTGCTGTGGAGGAAAATGTCTGCCGTGCAGTCGGTTACAGCGGGACAATTTCAAACAGCAGTGAGGGAGTTTGGTTGACTTGTGAATGGAGAAGTGCAACTGAAGCTCAAATACGGACAGAAGAGGTAGAAGTATGTGTATCTGTGGCAGGGAACACAATCTGCATTGCAGTACCATTTGTGCATGCTGGGCAGTGTTATGGCACCAGCAAAGGGGTTACTGCACCATGTGGGAGAGAATGCACCAAAGAGATCTGCCTTACAAGAGGAGCCACCGTCAGAGAGTCAGCTAGTCTGGGGCCATAGGCGGAGTCGCTGTCTGCGGGCCGCCAATCCGAATGGGAGGGAGCTGAGACATCACTTCCGCCTTCAGGTGTACCTGAGGAGCAGACGTGTGTAGAGGAGCAAGATGGTGGATGCCGTTGTGAGCTGGAGCGCAGGGACTATCCCATGTGTTGACGGAGAACCTGTGGAGCGGACTTCGTGGAATTCGACCCTGTGGGACACTGGGGTTCGATTAGTGCCCAAAGGAAGTCTCGCCTTATGCAGCGGAGGGGACACAAAGCATCTAGGACTGGTATGTAGCAGATGTCTGTATGTGTCCATGCGGCTACAGACATGGAGAATAGATAGAATGGAGTGATTGCCAGCCCAGAAGAACTGTATGTGAACTGGGAGGCAGGAACCACTCATGAACTGCTGACACCTAGAGTGGCTATTCCTGTTGGAAGAGGATAGAGAGTACCAGAAGTACCACTGGGGCCGGAACCAGTGATGCAAACCTACACTACTATTCGCAAGACCAGGGAGACCAACATCTCAGAGGGGCAGTACACGCAAGTTGTGAGGGCCGGGCAGCGGCCGCAAGATGCATCAGTGACAGTCACAAAAATTAACAGTCCAGCTCTTACAGAGGCAGAAAGGAGTCAATGAGCCCAAAAGTTGAAGGCTTCCAGTTTGTCCAGTGAGGGGGAGGCTGGAGCCGTTGATGTAGGGTCACTCAGTTTCCAGCATCGTTGTGGGTCCCTGTAAGAAGGAATCGATGACTGGAGGTCAGAAGTGGAGACTGAGTGGGACTGGAAAACTGAGGAGAGGAGAAGCCCTACAAATTCCAGTTCGCTCAGTGAAGAAACAGAGGCAGCAGTTGTTTGCATGCAGTGGGTAAGGAACTTGGGGTTCTGTGAGGTCTTAGCCACTAGGGCCCCAGATCTATCCCTACCTCGCACCTATGCCCGGGCTCGGGCACAGAACGATGCCTACTCCAGTCTGAGCAAGAAAATGGAGACCCAGTACACCGCACCTGGGAGAGGAGACAGGCTAAAACTTCCCAGGTTCTTATGCTTTGAATGCCTTATCCAAAGGAAGGATGGACATGGAGTATGGATACGATTTTCCATATGCTCCCCGGGAGATAATGGAGGAAATCAAGAGCAAGAGATGGTCCTGTTGTGAAGAAGCGGTTTTTGACTTTCTATATGTCCCTAAGCCGCATCGGAACCAATCCAAGCCTCAGTTATGGGACACCTTCCTGTCAATCAAGGCGAATTAGAATCTGGGGTGGTCCATCTACATTGACCAAGTAGTGGCCAAGTGCCCAGATGGAAAAGGCCAAGCCTGGGCCATTAGTATTCGAGAACCTGAAGGCAAGATCGTTTGTATACCTCATCCTGACCATTACTACTGAGGTGTGCCGAGTTCTTGTTCCTGTTGCAAAGTTGAGTTACCAAGGGGCTAGTTAGCTTAGGGAGTGTGATACATTGACTGAAAAGAGTTACAAAGGGGCTAGCGTGCCTGAAGAGTCCTTTTCACAATAAAGTTGCTGTTAGGGCTGGAGGCCCTGTTTCCAATCCCCTTCCCTTCTATCCTTTGCAAAAGAAGATGGGGATCAGCGAAACTGCTACAGTTTCTTCATGTGGGAGAAGAACTTTTGCCACAAAGAACTTCTCCTGTTAAAAACCTGGTTCACAGAGACATCCTATTAAAGGACCCTTTGTGAAGATCTTCTTGACATTGGGCCACTCTTGCTGCTAAAAGGAGTGTTGAAAAAGGACACTTTGCGAATATACTTTGTTTAAAGGACACTTCGCGAAGATCCTTTGGGTCAGTGGGTCAAAGTATGTCTGAAGGAAACTTTGTGCGAGTTGGTACCTTGTGAGAGAAGGGTAGCGGCTCATTGCCTCTTCAGAGAAAGGGATGCCAGAGTGAAGGATCCCTTGAAGATTTCTTACAGAGACTCAGAAGTAAGGTAAGCTTTTCTCAGGCTCCAGCAGGAATAGTTTGCCGCCAGGAGAAGATGTGTTGCCTCGGTGTTACAGAAGGAAAGGACACTGTGAACACCAGTCGGGTGGACTCCGCATTTCTATATCCTAATTTGTGGGTCTGACTAGAATAGGAAAGAGTCAGTGCCTGGTATCTGAGAGGGACTGTGCCTATTGCCAGTCAAACATGGTTCCCAGATGGAATCGGTGATAATATGGTAGTTAGTTAGCTTGTCAGGATTTGTTCTGTTTTGTCTATTGCACATTGTGGTGGAAAATAAATAGGCTTGTACTAAAAAGTACAAGTGCTCCGCTCTTTTGCATAACGATTTACCAAGCACTGGCGATAAAGAAAGGAACAAACACGCTGGGTCATTTCGATGCCATCTGCCAGGTCTCTCTCCATTGGATATGTATGTGTGCGCATTTGTGTAAGAGCAAGTGTTTGTGTGTGAGAGTTTATGTGTCTCTTAAATGGCTATGTGAGCGTGTGTGTGTGTGTGTGTGTGTGTGTGTGTGTGTGTGTGTGTGTGTGTGTGTGTCTGTGTGTGTGTCTGTGGGTGTGCGTGTGTGTGTGTGTGTGTGTCAGTGTGTGTGTGTCTGTGTCTGTGTGTCAGTGTGTGTGTGTGTGCCTCCTTCTGTGTTCCGATCTGTTCTGAGCAGGGCTTGTTTATTTACAGCAAGTAAGTGAGTTACAGGGAGTGGCTTCATGGCCACCAATCACAGATACGTATACATTCAAAAAGCACAATAGAAGCTGTTGAGTACACGCCCATAGATGGACAAGAGTGAACAAAAGACTAAACTGCCAGAAAGCACATGGCTTTTCATTGTTCATTCATGTCAATCCATAAACATGCATTCCATTACCTGTTGGTGGGTTTCCATCAAACATGATTCATATATATAAACCAATTTTGATAGTGACCATAAGATTTTCACCAGCAAGTCTTTCCTACAATGACAGTTAAAGTGATAATCGCTGTGAATAGCGATTATCAGTAAAACCGACACTGGGAGACATCATGACTTTTTTTCTTTTTTTAGCCCGTAGCGTGTGCAACACACTCAAAAGACTCCACCCAGTGCATAAAAAAGTGCACACACACAAGGTGAGAACACAAAAAAGCACAGGGTGTGCGAAATCGAATGGTCTTCCCTCCGAAGAGGTAGGACCCGAAACCTCAATCCCCCGGGGCGCAAGACTCCTGACAGGGACATAAGGTACTCATGGTCTGTCTGGCCGAAACCAGACAGACCCCGTTCTTCAGGGGGACTGCCGAAACAGCCCCCACCGAGTACTAAGTAGGGCTCCCCCGAAGGGAGACCCCATAGGAGAGGGCGAACTAAGCCAAAAGGCCATATCCACCCCCTCCCAAGACTTAAGGCTGGGCCCGAAGACCCACACACTCTCGTCGTGCAAATAAAGAAAAAAGGTGAAAGTGCAGGTGACGGACTCCAAATAAAAAGACAGACAAACAAAAAGGTGGGGAAGGGGAGTGGGGGAAGTGCTTTGGTGCCATGTGAAGAAGCAAGGCAGGCCTTCCAGCCGGAATAAAAAATTCCTCTGGTGCAAGCCAAAAGGCCTGTCCCAAGAGGCAGGTGTGAAAAAGGTGTGCAGTGACCAAGGTGCCGAAAAAAACTCACAGCGAGCTGCCCCTCACCAGTGAGAAATTAAGGCACCCCTGGGCTGCCACCCCAGGGGCACTTACACTACGGGCTTTTTCAATCTCAGCCCCCAGCCAGACCGAGTGTAGCCTATCCCCACCAGCAGACATCAGAACCTGGACAGCTTAGAGAGAGCTCACCTCCCCTGGGGACAGGCCCGTTAGCCAGCCAGATCAAAACCCAGGAGTGGGAACCCTCCCCTCGCCATCCTGTTCCTCAGCCCATTACATCCAGGAGCAGTTCCACCGGGCTCACCCTCCAGACCGGCTTTCCTGCTCCCTTCAAACTGGTTAGGACAGTTCAACCCATTCAAATCAGAAGGCGGCGGGCCCCACATGCTTTCCCAGATGACCTACTCCCCATACCTCAATACTCAGAGCGCTCCGGGTTTCGGTCATACTGGTACTAGCTAAGGCCCATACCAACTGATAAGAACAGATACTACACTTGATCTTAGCCAAAAGGCCGAGAAGCGATGACATCATGACTATTTAAACTAAAGAATATGTCTATCAAAATTTCCACAACAACATGCACAACAGAGCGAAGAGTCAAGCGTTCCCTTAGGGGGCCGGCAGTGTTGGAGATCTCTACAGGAATGTTAGAGTCAGAGATTTTTGTGGGTGAGAAGGTCGCCTCTACAGAGAGGTCTCATCACAAGTATGTAGAATGTTTGTTGCTTGTATGTTGTTTTCCTTTGCAGGCTTGCGGAGGACCTTCTGGCCTTGGAAAAGCCGTCCTCTGTCTACATTTTTACATATGTAAAGTTGCTATTTGTAGTTTAGTCATTTAGGATGTTTTACCCTCACCTGTCAGACAGATGTTTGTTTGGCGGAGGGGGGGTACATTGGTTTAAATGCACTCGGTACCTTCCTATGTGTAAATATTGTAGAGCAGAGATATATATTTTTTCACTTATTTATTGTATTCACTGGCTACCTATGGGGTATGCCCCATGGCCCTGTACATATGTTACTTCCCCTTTTCTAAGTTTGTGGGATACTCCTTGTAAATTTTGTACAGGTATTTTTGTAGAAAAAAAATAACAATTACTTGAAGTCCTGGGTAGAGGTAGCCATCGTCCCTTTAGTTGAATTAGCAAAAGAAAAAAACCCCCTTGGTAGGTGGGACTATAAAGGCAACCGCTAACCATAAGTAAAACATATGTATCAGCGCTGCTCAATCAATAAATGTACTTCACAGGTACACTTTTTAGACCCCCAGATACTAAATCCAAAGAAATTTTTTTTTTTTTTAATTTTTTTTTTTTTTTAATTTTTTCAATAATTGGCTCTCTATCAAAAATGACAATTTTTAAGAACTTTTTTTGTGTGATTTTGTGTCTGGGGGGTCTAAAAGGTGTACCTGTGAAGTTTCAGCTCTGTAGCATGTCCAGAACCATAAAAAAAGGTCATTTGTATTAGTGCAATTATAGAACAGGTTAGTGGCTTCTCGCTTTTCACACCTTGCCGGTTTAGTAGCAGGCGTTTTTTTGGGCATTTTTTTGGGTTCTTTAGAGGCAGGCAAAACATCTGAACTTGTGTATAGTGGTATATATACCCGTATACACAAGTTCAGATGTTTTGCCTGCCTCCAAAAACCCCAAAAAAATGCCTGCAACAACACACCTGGGCGTTTTTTTTTTTTGACGCTAGCGTTTTTTTGGGCATTTTTTTGGGTTCTTTGGAGGCAGGCAAAACATCTGAACTTGTGTATATGGGTGCATACTTATATGTATATACACACCTAGACATATATAGGTGTGATAGGAGCAGAACTATATTGGTGTTAATTATTTCATTAGCGCAAGTAGTTTTTTCTGCTCCTTTCACACCTATATATGTGCAGGTGTATATATACATACATGGGTGTGTATATATACCCCTATACACATGTTCAGATGTCATGTCTGACTCCAAACATGTCCTCAAAAAAGCACTAGCAATGCCTGCAGCATAAAGAATGCTGACGGGAGCGAAGCCATGTTACTGCAGCGAAAGTGACTTGAGAGAAACTAGCTTTTCTCTATAGCGGTCACCCTGATATGGAAGGGTTTGGTCACCCTGCCATAGCAGTCAGTTAACCCTACACTACATTACGGTCACCCTGGCACTTCACACTTTCCCTACAGAAACTACATTTTTGAAGTTAACTTAAGTGTAAAGGAGCACTCTAACTACACTAGATATCCCTTTCCTCACACTAATAAATGCTAAATGACACTTTTAAAGTAAAATTAACAGAACTGCTTCCACTCTCTTCCATGTCCAGTATAACAATGCTAGGAATTTGGCGGGGGCTATCTTATATACTGGGGGGCGTATTCACTAATGATTGGCCTAGGGACCCCCTAGTCACTCCAATCACATTCCTAGCATTCTCCTGCCCCCTCAATTGGCTTTTGCAAATGGTTCTGGTCCAATCACAGGCTTTTAAAGCCCATTTCCTGAACCATTGCATTTTGGTCGGTTCTGGTTGCTGAATTCCGAACTTTTTGGGCAAAAAGTTCTAAATTCGGCCGAACCTCAAACACCCAATGTTCGGGCCGAACCGATGGTGGACCCGAACCGTTCGATCATCCCTAGTTGGAATGCAAGCAGAGAGCAGTGTTGGGGGTAACAAGTTACAAAGTAACGGATTACAGTAACTACATTACTTTTTTTGGTAACGAAGTAACATAACTAGTTACAATACTAATATTGGTAACTACACTACTTTACTAGGCTATAGGAGGTAACTACACTACTTTACTAGGCTATAGGAGGTAACTACACTACTTTACTAGGCTAAAGGAGGTAACTACACTACTTTACTAGGCTATAGGAGGTAACTACACTACTTTACTAGGCTATAGGAGGTAACTACACTACTTTACTAGGCTAAAGGAGGTAACTACACTACTTTACTAGGCTATAGGAAGTAACTACACTACTTTACTAGACTATAGGAGGTAACTACACTACTTTACTAGGCTATAGGAGGTAACTACACTACTTTACTAGACTATAGGAGGTAACTACACTACTTTACTAGACTATAGGAGGTAACTACACTACTTTACTAGGCTAAAGGAGGTAACTACACTACTTTACTAGGCTATAGGAGGTAACTACACTACTTTACTAGGCTATAGGAGGTAACTAAACTACTTTACTAGGCTATAGGGGGTAACTACACTACTTTACTAGACTATAGGAGGTATCTACACTACTTTACTAGACTATAGGAGGTAACTACACTACTTTACTAGACTATAGGAGGTATCTACACTACTTTACTAGACTATAGGAGGTAACTACACTACTTTACTAGACTATAGGAGGTAACTACACTACTTTACTAGACTATAGGAGGTAACTACACTACTTTACTAGGCTAAAGGAGGTAACTACACTACTTTACTAGGCTATAGGAGGTAACTAAACTACTTTACTAGGCTATAGGGGGTAACTACACTACTTTACTAGGCTATAGGGGGTAACTACACTACTTTACTAGGCTATAGGAGGTAACTACACTACTTTACTAGGCTATAGGAGGTATCTACACTACTTTACTAGACTATAGGAGGTAACTACACTACTTTACTAGACTATAGGAGGTAACTACACTACTTTACTAGGCTATAGGAGGTAGCTACACTACTTTACTAGGCTATAGGAGGTAGCTACACTACTTTACTAGGCTATAGGAGGTAACTACACTACTTTACTAGGCTATAGGAGGTAACTACACTACTTTACTAGGCTATAGGGGGTAACTACACTACTTTACTAGGCTATAGGAGGTAACTACACTACTTTACTAGACTATAGGAGGTAACTACACTACTTTACTAGGCTATAGGAAGTAACTACACTACTTTACTAGACTATAGGAGGTAACTACACTACTTTACTAGACTATAGGAGGTAACTACACTACTTTACTAGGCTATAGGAAGTAACTACACTACTTTACTAGACTATAGGAGGTAACTACACTACTTTACTAGACTATAGGAAGTAACTACACTACTTTACTAGACTATAGGAGGTAACTACACTACTTTACTAGGCTATAGGAAGTAACTACACTACTTTACTAGACTATAGGAAGTAACTACACTACTTTACTAGACTATAGGAGGTAACTACACTACTTTACTAGACTATAGGAGGTATCTACACTACTTTACTAGACTATAGGAGGTAACTACACTACTTTACTAGACTATAGGAGGTATCTACACTACTTTACTAGACTATAGGAGGTAACTACACTACTTTACTAGACTATAGGAGGTAACTACACTACTTTACTAGACTATAGGAGGTAACTACACTACTTTACTAGGCTAAAGGAGGTAACTACACTACTTTACTAGGCTATAGGAGGTAACTAAACTACTTTACTAGGCTATAGGGGGTAACTACACTACTTTACTAGGCTATAGGGGGTAACTACACTACTTTACTAGGCTATAGGAGGTAACTACACTACTTTACTAGGCTATAGGAGGTATCTACACTACTTTACTAGACTATAGGAGGTAACTACACTACTTTACTAGACTATAGGAGGTAACTACACTACTTTACTAGGCTATAGGAGGTAGCTACACTACTTTACTAGGCTATAGGAGGTAACTACACTACTTTACTAGGCTATAGGAGGTAACTACACTACTTTACTAGGCTATAGGGGGTAACTACACTACTTTACTAGGCTATAGGAGGTAACTACACTACTTTACTAGACTATAGGAGGTAACTACACTACTTTACTAGGCTATAGGAAGTAACTACACTACTTTACTAGACTATAGGAAGTAACTACACTACTTTACTAGACTATAGGAGGTAACTACACTACTTTACTAGACTATAGGAAGTAACTACACTACTTTACTAGACTATAGGAGGTAACTACACTACTTTACTAGACTATAGGAGGTAACTACACTACTTTACTAGGCTATAGGAAGTAACTACACTACTTTACTAGACTATAGGAAGTAACTACACTACTTTACTAGACTATAGGAGGTAACTACACTACTTTACTAGACTATAGGGGGTAACTACACTACTTTACTAGGCTATAGGAGGTAACTACACTACTTTACTAGACTATAGGGGGTAACTACACTACTTTACTAGACTATAGGAGGTAACTACACTACTTTACTAGGCTATAGGAAGTAACTACACTACTTTACTAGACTATAGGAGGTAACTACACTACTTTACTAGGCTATAGGAAGTAACTACACTACTTTACTAGGCTATAGGAAGTAACTACACTACTTTACTAGACTATAGGAAGTAACTACACTACTTTACTAGACTATAGGAGGTAACTACACTACTTTACTAGACTATAGGGGGTAACTACACTACTTTACTAGGCTATAGGAGGTAACTACACTACTTTACTAGACTATAGGGGGTAACTACACTACTTTACTAGACTATAGGAGGTAACTACACTACTTTACTAGGCTATAGGAGGTAACTACACTACTTTACTAGGCTATAGGAGGTAACTACACTACTTTACTAGGCTATAGGAAGTAACTACACTACTTTACTAGACTATAGGAAGTAACTACACTACTTTACTAGGCTATAGGAGGTAACTACACTACTTTACTAGGCTAAAGGAGGTAACTACACTACTTTACTAGGCTATAGGAGGTAACTACACTACTTTACTAGGCTAAAGGAGGTAACTACACTACTTTACTAGGCTATAGGAAGTAACTACACTACTTTACTAGACTATAGGAGGTAACTACACTACTTTACTAGGCTATAGGAGGTAACTACACTACTTTACTAGACTATAGGAGGTAACTACACTACTTTACTAGACTATAGGGGGTAACTACACTACTTTACTAGGCTATAGGAGGTAACTACACTACTTTACTAGGCTATAGGAGGTAACTACACTACTTTACTAGACTATAGGGGGTAACTACACTACTTTACTAGGCTATAGGAGGTAACTACACTACTTTACTAGGCTATAGGAGGTAACTACACTACTTTACTAGGCTATAGGAGGTAACTACACTACTTTACTAGGCTATAGGAGGTAACTACACTACTTTACTAGGCTAAAGGAGGTAACTACACTACTTTACTAGGCTATAGGAGGTAACTACACTACTTTACTAGGCTATAGGAGGTAACTACACTACTTTACTAGGCTAAAGGAGGTAACTACACTACTTTACTAGGCTATAGGAAGTAACTACACTACTTTACTAGACTATAGGAGGTAACTACACTACTTTACTAGGCTATAGGAGGTAACTACACTACTTTACTAGACTATAGGAGGTAACTACACTACTTTACTAGACTATAGGAGGTAACTACACTACTTTACTAGGCTAAAGGAGGTAACTACACTACTTTACTAGGCTATAGGAGGTAACTACACTACTTTACTAGGCTATAGGAGGTAACTAAACTACTTTACTAGGCTAAAGGAGGTAACTACACTACTTTACTAGGCTATAGGAGGTAACTACACTACTTTACTAGACTATAGGAGGTATCTACACTACTTTACTAGACTATAGGAGGTAACTACACTACTTTACTAGACTATAGGAGGTAACTACACTACTTTACTAGACTATAGGAGGTAACTACACTACTTTACTAGGCTAAAGGAGGTAACTACACTACTTTACTAGGCTATAGGAGGTAACTAAACTACTTTACTAGGCTATAGGGGGTAACTACACTACTTTACTAGGCTATAGGGGGTAACTACACTACTTTACTAGGCTATAGGAGGTAACTACACTACTTTACTAGGCTATAGGAGGTATCTACACTACTTTACTAGACTATAGGAGGTAACTACACTACTTTACTAGACTATAGGAGGTAACTACACTACTTTACTAGGCTATAGGAGGTAGCTACACTACTTTACTAGGCTATAGGAGGTAACTACACTACTTTACTAGGCTATAGGAGGTAACTACACTACTTTACTAGGCTATAGGGGGTAACTACACTACTTTACTAGGCTATAGGAGGTAACTACACTACTTTACTAGACTATAGGAGGTAACTACACTACTTTACTAGGCTATAGGAAGTAACTACACTACTTTACTAGACTATAGGAAGTAACTACACTACTTTACTAGGCTATAGGAAGTAACTACACTACTTTACTAGACTATAGGAGGTAACTACACTACTTTACTAGGCTATAGGAGGTAACTACACTACTTTACTAGACTATAGGAGGTAACTACACTACTTTACTAGACTATAGGAGGTAACTACACTACTTTACTAGGCTAAAGGAGGTAACTACACTACTTTACTAGGCTATAGGAGGTAACTACACTACTTTACTAGGCTAAAGGAGGTAACTACACTACTTTACTAGGCTATAGGAGGTAACTACACTACTTTACTAGACTATAGGAGGTATCTACACTACTTTACTAGACTATAGGAGGTAACTACACTACTTTACTAGACTATAGGAGGTAACTACACTACTTTACTAGACTATAGGAGGTAACTACACTACTTTACTAGACTATAGGAGGTAACTACACTACTTTACTAGGCTAAAGGAGGTAACTACACTACTTTACTAGGCTATAGGAGGTAACTAAACTACTTTACTAGGCTATAGGGGGTAACTACACTACTTTACTAGGCTATAGGGGGTAACTACACTACTTTACTAGGCTATAGGAGGTAACTACACTACTTTACTAGGCTATAGGAGGTATCTACACTACTTTACTAGACTATAGGAGGTAACTACACTACTTTACTAGACTATAGGAGGTAACTACACTACTTTACTAGGCTATAGGAGGTAGCTACACTACTTTACTAGGCTATAGGAGGTAACTACACTACTTTACTAGGCTATAGGAGGTAACTACACTACTTTACTAGGCTATAGGGGGTAACTACACTACTTTACTAGGCTATAGGAGGTAACTACACTACTTTACTAGACTATAGGAGGTAACTACACTACTTTACTAGGCTATAGGAAGTAACTACACTACTTTACTAGACTATAGGAAGTAACTACACTACTTTACTAGGCTATAGGAAGTAACTACACTACTTTACTAGACTATAGGAAGTAACTACACTACTTTACTAGACTATAGGAAGTAACTACACTACTTTACTAGACTATAGGGGGTAACTACACTACTTTACTAGGCTATAGGAGGTAACTACACTACTTTACTAGACTATAGGGGGTAACTACACTACTTTACTAGACTATAGGAGGTAACTACACTACTTTACTAGGCTATAGGAGGTAACTACACTACTTTACTAGGCTATAGGAGGTAACTACACTACTTTACTAGACTATAGGAAGTAACTACACTACTTTACTAGACTATAGGAGGTAACTACACTACTTTACTAGGCTATAGGAGGTAACTACACTACTTTACTAGACTATAGGAGGTAACTACACTACTTTACTAGACTATAGGGGGTAACTACACTACTTTACTAGGCTATAGGAGGTAACTACACTACTTTACTAGACTATAGGAGGTAACTACACTACTTTACTAGACTATAGGAAGTAACTACACTACTTTACTAGGCTATAGGAAGTAACTACACTACTTTACTAGACTATAGGAGGTAACTACACTACTTTACTAGGCTATAGGAGGTAACTACACTACTTTACTAGACTATAGGAGGTAACTACACTACTTTACTAGACTATAGGAGGTAACTACACTACTTTACTAGGCTATAGGAAGTAACTACACTACTTTACTAGGCTATAGGAGGTAACTACACTACTTTACTAGACTATAGGAGGTAACTACACTACTTTACTAGGCTATAGGAGGTAACTACACTACTTTACTAGGCTATAGGAGGTAACTACACTACTTTACTAGGCTATAGGAGGTAACTACACTACTTTACTAGACTATAGGAAGTAACTACACTACTTTACTAGGCTATAGGAGGTAACTACATTACTTTACTAGGCTATAGGAGATAACTACACTACTTTACTAGGCTATAGGAGGTAACTACACTACTTTACTAGGCTATAGGAGGTAACTACACTACTTTACTAGGCTATAGGAGGTAACTACACTACTTTACTAGACTATAGGAGGTAACTACACTACTTTAGTAGGCTATAGGAACGCGCTTCCCTGCGTTACCCAAGCCGTGCGATACAATCATTATTTGGAAGAATAGAGAGGGATGAAGTTTATGACTTTTTGTTGCACTTTATGTTTTATTCTGTTTTTTCAGGTTTTGTTCTTATGTTTCCCAAAGCCGGTGTTTATACAATAAACTCTATGCAGAAAGAGTGTCATGTATCTTCTTCTACACGGGCAATTAAGAAAGAGGAAAGTAAAGTAATAAGTAGTGAAGTTACTTTTCAAATGAAGTAACTAGTAAAGTAATCTCATTACAATTTACAGAAGTAACTAGTTACATTTTTTGAGTAACTACCCCAACACTGGCAGAGAGAGCCCCAAGATACCCCAATTGCACGAGTCCAAACCAGGAACCACAAGGGGCAAAGGGATGAGGCGGATGGAGAGGGTCCTAGCGGAGATAAATAGAGAATAGAAACAAAAGAAAAAGACAATGATGACACAAAATAGCACCTAATAAGAGGGGCAGAAGAGAGAGAGCAACCATGCTGAAATATACATATACTATACCACATATACATTTACCTTGGAGCAAGGCAGGGTTAGAGATCAATTATACCCATAATCCAAAAGAAAAATAGCCTCCGGAGTAGGAACTGAATAGCAAAGAGGATACCTGTAGCCAATACTCCTTTCTACAAATAAAAGAGGGAAGTGATCCCCAATACAGGGGGAAAAGAACCATCAGTGGTATTCTTAAATATGTGCTTATTTCAATAAAGAGAAACATAAAATAGCAGATGAATGGACAGAAGATGAGATATCAAGGAATTACCTCCACACCGTCACACAACAAGTGTACCTCCCTGCAAAGCAAAGGAATAACCCTACCTGTCAGGTGTGGAGGTATATAGGGAGGGGGAGGCCACCCCCTCAGGGAATGGACCAATCCCCACAGTCTCTCCATTAGGCAAGGAACTCCCATCCAGGTGCCTGTAATGGAGCAGAGCTCCACCTGCCCCCCACAGTGCAATCCCCATCACACTGCAGGCCATAGTATTGTGATCTTTCTATTATAGAAATTCATATACAGTATCTCACAAAAGTAAGTACACCCCTCACATTCTATCTTTTCATGTGACAACACTGAAGAAATGACACTTTGCTACAATGTAAAGTAGTGAGTGTACAGCTTGTATAACAGTGTAAATTTACTGTCCCCTCAAAATAACTCAACACACAGCCATTAATGTCTAAACCGCTGGCAACAAAAGTCAGTACACCCCTAAGTGACAATCTTCAAATTGGGCCCAAAGTGTCAATATTTTGTGTGGCCACCATTATTTTCCAGCACTGCCTTAACCCTCTTGGGCATGGAGTTCACCAGAGCTTCACAGGTTGCCACTGGAGTCCTTTTCCACTCCTCCATGACGATATCACGGAGCTGGTGGATATTAGAGACCTTGCGCTCCTCCACCTTCCGTTTGAGGATGTCCCACAGATGCTCAATAGGGTTTAGGTCTGGAGACATGCTTGGCCAGTCCATCACCTTTACCCTCAGCTTCTTTAGCAAGGCTGTGGTCGTCTTTGATGTGTGTTTGGGATTGTTATCATGTTGGAATATTGCCCTGAGGCCCAGTCTCTGAAGGGAGGGGATCATGCTCTGTTTCAGTATGTCACAGTACATGTTGGAATTCATGGTTCCCTCAATGAACTGTAGCTCCCCAGTGCCGGCAGCACTCATGCAGCCCCAGACCATGACACCCCCACCACCATACCTGACTGTAGGAAGACACACTTGTCTTTGTACTCCTCACCTGGTTGCCTCCACACACGCCTGACACCATCTGACACCAAATAAGTTTATCTTGGTCTCATCAGAGCACAGGAGATGGTTCCAGTAGTCCATGTCCTTAGTCTGCTTGTCTTCAGCAAACTGTTTGTGGGCTTTCTTGTGCATCATCTTTAGAAGAGGCTTCTTTCTGGGATGACAGCCATGCAGACCAATTTGATGCAGTGTGCGGCGTACGGTCTGAGCACTGACAGGCTGACCCCCACCCCTTCAACCTCTGCAGCAATGCTGGCAGCACTCATACGTCTATTTCCCAAAGACAACCTCTGGATATGACGCTGAGCACGTGCACTCAACTTCTTTGGTGGACCATGTCGAGGCCTGTTATGAGTGGAACCTGTCCTGTTAAACCGCTGTATGGTCTTGGCCACCATGCTGCAGCTCAGTTTCAGGGTCTTGGCAATCTTCTTATAGCCTAGGCCATCTTTATGTAGAGCAAAAATTATTTTTTTCAGATCCTCAGAGAGTTCTTTGCCATGAGGTGCCATGTTGAATTTCCAGTGACCAGTAGAGAGAGTGAGAGCGATAACACCAAATTTACCACACCTGCCCCCCATTCACACCTGAGACCTTGTAACACTAACGAGTCACATGACACCGGGGAGGTAAGATGGCTAATTGGGCCCAATTTGGACATTGTCACTTAGGGGTGTACTGACTTTTGTTGCCAGCGGTTTAGACATTAATGGCTGTGTGTTGAGTTATTTTGAGGGGACAGTAAATTTACACTGTTATACAAGCTGTACACTCACTACTTTACATTGTAGCAAAGTCTCATTTCTTCAGTATTGTCACATGGAAATATAGAATAAAATATTTACAGAAATGTGAGGAGTGTACTTACTTTTGTGCACTCACATCTTTTGGCGTCAAGGAAGTGAGTGGGAGAGACAGAGACTCACAAGCTGTGTAGTAAGTGGAAGCTCTCAGACAAGCTGAGACACAGGTTGCTACCCCCTGTGTGGCCTGCCAGACACCCTTACTTTGGAGGAGCCTGACCCCTGTATGGGACCAAAGACTATTGACAAAAGATCCCCAGCTCTATCTATATTTGATAGACTACAGCACAGTGTTTGCAGTAACCTCATCTGGAATTACTCGCCATCTCACGTTGCTTCAACCAGTTGACCGTGAACGTCAGCAGATTTATAAATTATCGGTATTCCTACCTGTGGAAGCCTCCAGACCCCCAAAAAGACACCGGGAAGCTCTGTCGATCCATCCATCCCACTGGATATCCCATCAATCTTGGCTGTTTGACTGGATTCCTTGGTACCACAGTATACGCTCCATTCTCTCTCTATTGTGGTAAGAGTCCATTCACATCACTGGGTGTCACCTAAAGATTGCAGTTTTGTTTAAAGTCACGTTTTTTGGAATATTTTTTGGTAAGAGGTTAATTCACCTATCATCCATAAATTGGTCTTTCTGCACGTATCACCTTGGGAACACCCCCTTCCAGATGGAATAGACTTTCAATTGTTATTTGTGTCTTTCACATATGGACAAATGTTATTGTTTATTTGTTAAGTAATAGCGCACTTTTGTAATTTTCAAGTTACATTTTTTTCACAAATCTATATTTGTTCCCTGCCTATCACAGAGCAGGATCTGCTAGTGAGGCCTGCTCAATGTGCTCAGGTGCAACTCAGTCTCTGCAGAGTGTTTCACACTGGTCCAATAGGGAGGCATATTGGACAGTGGGAAGAAACCTGACGAATGAGTGCGCAGGCGTTTAATACAGCCCTGGTGATTTGGCAGAGGAAAGTGCCTCGGTGCATGCTGGGATACTGTATAAAAGCCAGGACCACATGTGCTCGGGGTCTTTCATCTTGATAGCGGAGTCCCGGAGGGCAGTATGGATTAAGCAGTGTGACTGCTTCCACAAGCAACCTGGTAAGTAAGCCAAGTAAAAGTTGTCCTTATTCAATGTATATAGCTCCAGTTGCAGTATTCCACTATTCCCAAGTTCCACAATAAATACTAAAAACCAATATCCTTGGACTGTTTATTGAGTAACGAGCCATTGGGAGTAAGGATGGATGTGTGAACTGTACTCTAAGTGGCTGGTGATCAGAGGAGGCCCAACAAGTCATTATGCAGCAAGCCCTACAGGGAGAGTGCTATATACAGTATGTATGTATATATATATATACTAGACATTAAGCCTGTTAAATTAACGGTCGCTAGAACATATGTGGTCAAACATTTGTAAAAACAGACTTGTTCCAGTACAAAGAAAAGTGGACAACCATGCAGTTGATTTCTGTCTTATCGTATTTATTCTTTAGAAATGTTAAAGAAGAAGAATGTGAGAAATTTCACTTTTCTCATTTTTTTTTTTGATGTAGTAAACAAAAACAATTAAGGTACAGTAAATGTTGCTTAAGTGCAAACCATTTCAAACAATTGTAAATATACAAAATCAGTAGAGTTTCTTTTTTTTAATATTTGTTCTTGTTTTTTTTTTTTTGGGGGGGGGGGGGTTTTGTTGAATTCCTAACA
This sequence comes from Pelophylax lessonae, assembly GCF_965119305.1. Lineage (NCBI taxonomy): Eukaryota > Metazoa > Chordata > Amphibia > Anura > Ranidae > Pelophylax > Pelophylax lessonae. Next base: position 2,788,736 of record NC_138773.1, on the reverse strand, counting down.
TCATTTTCCTGTTCTTCAATAGATCTATTTTCTGTTCTTTGTCTTTTGACCTTTGTAATGTTTAACTCATCTTGCTGAGTTGAACACTCTTCTTCTGAATTGTATATATGTACAGTATATACTGTATTTTCTGGCGTATAAGACTACTTTTAAAAAATGGGGGGTCGTCTTATACGCCGAGTATAATATCTCCAAGGTAACCTAAGTATAAGTATTACCGGTAGATGAAAATTAGGGGGGTCGTCTTATACGCCCAGTCGTCTTATACGCCGGAAAATACGGTATGTATATATATGTATATAAACTTATACCCCTAATATACTACATTCCTACTGTGGCGGATCACCCTGTCCCTGGATTGTACACCCCTTCGTTTCATTCTCCTATGAGCTTGGCTTCTATTTCATTTTATGTTCAGTTTATTCATCTACTGAACAGACAACTGAACAGTCAGACTCATAACCAATTGCTAATATCATCGGCTCAACCACTTGTCTTCCACACATTGTTGAATATGCAAATACTGTCTGTGTATTGAGGTGTGATGTGGATTCTGTTAAGTCTGCCTGTCCCATTGTTAAATGTTAATGAGCCCACATTGTTTCTGTCCAGATGGCTAGATAATTAGTTCAGGTTAATTCTGTTTCTGTATACAATTTCATCTTCATATGATCATATGATAATGTAATCAGACTCACCTGACCTGATAGTGTCTATAATGTGTGTGAGTGGGTTCAATAAACAGTTCTTGCTTACCCTCAACATAGAGTCTCATCTCATGTTTGTGGGAGAAGGCTATACCAGCTCTATCTCTCTTCTCCTTGGATCGCTAAATCCCTAGCTCTTATAAGAGCGGTTCCTGCTCTGCTCTACAGCATCCCTCCCACTAGGGGGAAGAGAATATTTCTGACGGCGGAACCCCTCTTTCCATCCGGGCGGCCGCTACACCTACTCATACCTACTTATATCTACTCATAACCATAAGTGTTGGAGGTCCTCCTAGCCCCTAGTCTGCCCCCTGTCTTGCTATTGTGTACAAAGAAGTCCCAGCAGTGCTGCCAGTAGAGGTTGATGTGGCTTGGCCAAAGTACCAATGCCCCAGCAGAATACTTGAACACCTAGGTATGGAGTCTCTATACCTCCTGGGCAAGGCCTCCAATTCATGGAGTTCCCCCTTTCCCTAGTCTGCCCCATGACTTGTGTAGCACCCTCCTAGATAGGTGCTAGGTAGGTAGTGTATAGTATGCTCCATCTGCTTATCTGGGGAGCAGCAGGTAAACCATAGTATGCTCCATCTGCTTATCTGGGGAGCCTGATCAATAGTTAGGCCTGTTGCATGTGTCCATGTGTGATTCATCTGGTCTGAGGGAGTGTCCCCACTGTATCCAATAGGGGAGCCTGTTGGACAGTGGAGGAAACCCAGCCAGTGACACACAGGCTTTTATGACTATCCAAGTGGGTTGGCACAACAGTGTTGCATCCTGGGATATGTTATAAAAGCCAGGGGCATATGTGACAGGGTGTCTTTGGGCGGGAAGCCAGGTCCCAGGAGGAGGGTGACGGTTGTCTCTCCTCCTGTCTGTATGGAAGGTGGTCGCAGGCAATTGGCCTAGTGAGCCAGAAGTGTGGTGCTGAGCCAGGAGGTCCAGTGGATGCTGACAAGTGGAGCTGAAGGCAGAGCAACCTTGGAAAAAACAGTGTCCATGAGTACCGGGAAGCTTGCCAGGGGTCTGCCCAGGAAGGGGACCACTCCAGTGGAGAGTCAATGGACAAGGGCTAGCACACACAGCAAGAGAGAAAGGGGGTGCCAAGGTAGGACCCTGAAGAGGAACTAATTCAGGATCATATTCTTTTACTTCACTTCAGTGGCAAGGTGAAGCAGTGGCCTTGCCGCACATTACAGTCAGTTGTCTTCAGGATTTGTGCATAGTTCATAGTTGGAGTATCCCACTCATCCCTTCTCCCATCCCAGTTCTAAAATAAAACACAAAAACCAAATCCCCTGGGCTGTTCATCGTCTGAGCCAAGTGTCTAAAGTGATACGTTTCTACAGACTGTTGCTACGGGCAACCCAGAGGAATTCAATTCTCAGCAGCCCTCTAGGGGGCAGTGCTACACTTGTTATTGATTATGAAGGAGTTCCAGCAGTGCTGCTAGTAGAGGGTGGTCTCCTGAGTTCTTGTGGGGGTGGAGGTAAAGGGGAACGCGGTGTGGGTTGGCCAAAGCCTTTCTGCCTCCTGATGCCCCAGCAGAGCACTTGAATACCTGCTAGATAGGGGTCTCCATACCTCCTGAGCAAGGTCTCATATCATAAATGTTGGAGGTCCCCCTATCCCTTGTCTGTCCCATGTCTTGTGTATGAAGATGTTTCAGCAGTGCTGCCAGGAGATGCTGTTCCCCCCAAGTTCCTGTGGGACTGGGGGTAAAGGGGAGCGTGGTGTGGGTTACATAGTTACATAGTAGGTGAGGTTGAATAAAGACAATAGTCCATCCAGTTCCCCCTGTGTAGGTGTGTGTGACTGTAATCATCTCACATACCCCTGAATGTTCTGATCCTTGAGATGTAAGTCTAAGAGTCTTTTGAAAGCCACCATACTACCCGCAGAAACCACCTCTTGTGGTAGAGAATTCCACAATCTTGTAGCCCTAACAGTAAAGAACCCCCTGCGTTGCCTGAGGTTAAAACAGTTCTCCTCTAATTGCATTGTATGTCCTCAAGTCCTCATGCAATCCCTTCGACTGAATAGCTTTTTTTCTATGCCGAGATCCCCATTGAGGTATTTATAAATTGCTATCATGTCCCCCCTCAGGCGTCTCTTCTCCAGGGAGAATAAATCGAGCGATTGGAGACGCTCCTCATAATTAAGGTCCTCCAATCCCCTAAGAATCCTGATTATCTTTGGACATTTAACATGAACCATCAGTATAAAACTGCAGTACTTCATAACGAGCACTAGGGGGACAGCCTGAGAAGGACACAGGAGACTGGGAGGCTCAGACAGGAGGTCAGGGCTCCTCCTCCAGGATTATTAAAAAGGTCTTCAGGCTCAAGCTTTAACATTAGCATAAAGCAGAGCAAGGAAGTCTGAGATCCTCTGCGTCTTCCCAATGCCCTCCACTCGTTTCTTGTCCTGGTGTCACTGGAAAAGGAAGTCAGAGGAAATCTCCCCAATGGAGTCACATATAGTAATAAAGACCTGACAGAGGTCCCATTTTTCCACACTCCATCCATAACTAGAAGCTTTGGCTGCAGTTGGGCTTTGATAGAAAAAAAACGCGGCAGTGGAATTCAGTTTGGAAAAATAGTAAATGTCTCCATGGTTACCATGAAATCATTCGATGACGGAGGAGTGAACACTAGAAATAGAGGAAGGAGAGCGACTCCGTCCCCAGGGACCAACCATAAGAGGAAGGACTGAAAACCACAACGTGTCCGGTGAAGTGATGACTTATTGCAATCGAGCAAAACAAAAACAAGAAAACAACTCGACTCCGAAACATGCAGGGCAGTGACACCCAACCCCCGCATGACCCGTCTGCATTCCTCCCATCGACTCCCCATCACCGTTCCCAGATCCAACAGCCAGGGCTCCACAAATAACGCAAGCAAGGGACTTCCCATAATGCAATGGAAAAAATGGGGAGTCCTGGGAAGAAACACAAACTACTGGGGCAAAATCACCCCATTGTGGGAGGAGCAGAGACACAAACTACTGCAGGAAATCTCCCAATTGTGGGAGGGGCAGAGACACAAACTACTGCAGGAAATCTCCCAATTGTGGGAGGAGCAGAGACACAAACTACTGCAGGAAATCTCCCCATTGTGGGAGGAGCAGAGACACAAACTACTGCAGGAAATCTCCCCATTGTGGGAGGAGCAGAGACACAAACTACTGCAGGAAATCTCCCCATCGTGGGAGGAGCAGAGACACAAACTACTGCAGGAAATCTCCCAATTGTGGGAGGGGCAGAGACACAAACTACTGCAGGAAATATCACCATTGTGGGAGGAGCAGAGACACAAACTACTGCAGGAGATCTCCCCATTGTGGGAGGGGCAGAGAAACAAACTACAGTACTGGGGGAAATCTCACCATTGTGGGAGTGGCAGAGAAACAAACTACAGTACTGGGGGAAATCTCACCATTGTGGGAGGGGCAGAGACACAAGATTCTACTGGAAAAGTTTAGTATTGTGGGTTGAGTAGAGACACAACTTTGATTGGTTGTTTTGGTGTACTATGTAGTTTGTCCTTTCTTTTTGTGTTTTGTTAGGTATCTCTTCTCTAGTGCAGTCCAGTTTAGTTATGTGAGTCACCTCTCTGTCTGGAACTATTATCAGACTGGCAGCCCTGATATCAGCAGAGCGGGATTGGACTGCGCTAGAATATTCCTATGCTGTGTACTTTAAAAATATGTAAGAAAATGACTGGATCTCTTTAACCATTTAAGCCCCGGAAGATTTTACCCCCTTTCTGACCAGGGGGTATTTTGCGATTCGGCACTGCGTGATTTTAACGGACAATTGCGCAGTCGTGCGACGCTGTACCCAAACTAATTTGATGTCCTTTTTTTCCCCACAAACAGAGCTTTCTTTTGGTGGTATTTGATCACCTGTGCGATTTTTTGATCATGCGCTATAAACAAAAAAATAGCGACAATTTTGCAAAAATAACAATATTTTTCACATTTTTTTATATGAAATTCCCCCCAAAAAATGTAAAAATCAAAATTTTTTAACATTTTAGGCCAATTTGTTTTCTGCTACATATGTTTGGTAAAAAAAAGCGCAATAAGCGTATTTTGATTGGTTTGCGCAAAAGTTATTGTGTTTACTAAGGGAAAGATTTTTGTCATTTTTATTGTTTTTTTTTTTTTAACAAGTAATGGCGGCGATCTGCGATTTTGTTTGCGGGACTGCGACATTGCGGCGGACAGATCGGACCCTTGACTGACATTTTTGACACTTTTGGGGGTACCAGTGACATTACTGCAGTAATCAGTGCTATACATATGCACTGTTACTGTAAACATTACACTGGCAGGGAAGGGGTTAACTTTATTGGAGATGGAAGGGTTAAGTGTGTCCCTAGGGGCGTGATTCTAACTGTAAAGGGGTGTGGCTGTTTGTGTAACTACAGAGATAAACGGTCCTACATAGCAGGATCGTATGATCTCTGCACTTACACAGGGGAGACTGACAGGCGGCTTTGTTTACATCATCCGCCTGCCTTTCTCCCTCTGTACCGGACAATCGCGAGTGACTGGTGGACATCGGGTCCACCGGTCACATGCATGGGGATCACAGTGAGCGAGCGGGAGCGCGCCTCCGTCGGCGTGCGCTTGCCCCCTATTGGCTCGCAGGTGAGTGACGTACCCATACGTCACTGTACTGCATGGGGTTGACCACCGCCGTATATGTACTTGCGGCGGTCGGCAAGCGGTTAACCAAATGTTCTCCATATGTGCTCCTCTCAGATTGGCTTCTTCAGGCGCCAATATAAGGAGAAGCTGGAAAGTCCCGAAGACATCAACATGGAGATGGAGGCAGATAATGATTTAGAAACTTGCATGGCACCACAATGAGGAGAATCTGACTGACAGAGATTTCCATAAAATAACTTCATTTCATTTCAATTAGACACATTTTTTTTTTTGCAATATTCAGAGGGGTGAGAAGGGCAAATCTAACGTCACATTGCTGGGTGAGAATGGCTAATCCAACGTCGTCACATTGGCGAATGAGAAGGGCAGAATCAACGTCACTTTGCTGGGTGAGAAGGGCAGATCCAAGGTCACTTTGCCCGCCCACAGAGTGCACATTGATGATAGCAGCAGGGCCGTCTTTAATATTGATTGGACCCTGGGCAAACATTTTCTTGGGCCTTCTTGAATCAACAATTTTTGGCCACTGAGGGCTCAAGGGGCAGCTGCTTTGGGCCCCACAAAAATGACTGGGCTCGGGGGGAGCTGCCCCTTTTGCCCTGTGTTAAAGATGGCCCTGGATATCAGCTCCACTCCCCCACTTTGTAGAAGCTCTTTGCAGCACAGCAGGATGCCTATACCAGAGAAGAAAAATGTAGGTGGTCCTCAGAAATATACAAATCCCCCCTATAAAATATATCTTTTTATTTGGGACAATATCTACAGACAGTCCTCAACTTCTTGGTGATATTCAGACAAGAAGAGTTTCCTTCATCTAGGTGGGACGCTGAGTATCCATAACTTATTTGTCCAGGACTCATTGGGACCATCATATGGACCTTCCTCAAAGACATGGAGATCCTCAGAGAAGATAAATGAAGCGTCTTCTGTTATGTTCCTGGATGCACAATCTCCATTACATGGACTTCAAGTTCAGGCAATACTGGAGAGATAAGGAAAATTTGGGCAGTTTTGGGACTTTACATGAGACACCGGCAAGCACTGCTCAGCGTCTCCATCCCTGTATATAACAGAACTGAAGAGAAAAAGGGGATTATAGAAGGTGTGTGGAAACCAGCCAGCCCTTAGTTTGCTATACTTACCCACCAGTCTGCTGACAAACCAAATAAACCTGTCTAACATAATAGGTTAAAAACAGGGGTTTAGTTAACACACATTTGCAAACGCATGTATAAGCTGCAGGCCACTCCAAGGCACCCTGTGTATCCTGCAGTCCTAACACTTCCCAACACTACTCAACCTGAGTGTCTCCAACATGGGAGTATATGATTACTAATGGATGGATGGGAAACAGGTGAGCTTGGAGGTGGCCCAATCCTCCCCCAACCTGCTCCCAGCCATGACTGGCATTGAAAGACGAATGGCTATAGGGTGCAAACTAAAAAATGACCAGCTGGGAGACACACACCCCCATCCCAGTAATATAGATGGTAAAGGCAAATTGGGACTTTAGATTAATGGATGGAGTGGCCTGCAGCTTATACATGCGTTTGCAAATGTGTGTTAACTAAACCCCTGTTTTTAACCTATTATATTAGACAGGTTTATTTGGTTTGTCAGCAGACTGGTGGGTAAGTATAGCAAACTAAGGGCCGGTTGGTTTCCACACACCTTCTATAATCCCCTTTTTCTCTTCAGTTCTGTTATATACAGGGATGGAGACGCTGAGCAGTGCTCGCTGGTGTCTCATCTAAAGTCCCAAAACTGCCCAAAGTTTCCATGTTGCCAGGGATGGAGACGCTTGCTTTACAGGCTGGTGTTTCATCTAAAGTCCCAATTTGCCTTTACCATCTATATTACTGGGATGGGGGTGTGTGTCTCCCAGCTGGTCATTTTTTAGTTTGCACCCTATGGCTTTCACATAGCCATTCGTTTTTCAATACCAGTCATGGCTGGGAGCAGGTTGGGAGAGGATTGGGCCACCTCCAAGCTCACCTGTTTCCCATCCATCCATTAGCAATCATGTACTCCCATATTGGAGACACTCAGTAGACACTCAGGTTGAGTAGTGTTAGGAAGTGTTAGGACTGCAGAATACACAGGGTGCCTTGGAGTGGCCTGCAGCTTATACATGCGTTTGCAAATGTGTGTTAACTAAACCCCTGATTTTAACCTATTATGTTAGACAGGTTTATTTGGTTTGTCAGCAGACTGGTGGGTAAGTATAGCAAACTAAGGGCCGGTTGGTTTCTACACACCTTCTATAATCCCCTTTTTCTCTTCAGTTCTGTTATAATGGAGAGATAATTCCTCACCAGACAGACAAGGAACCAATGGGAAATCTCCCTAACTGGGTACAGCATTTAAAATCCAACGAGTCATCCAGACCTCCACACTCCATCCAGATAAAAAAGACTTTGTTTTAAGTTTAACCCAACATATGGAAGTTAGAAGCTTATACTGAAAGTGGAGAGAGAAGAGAGAGTCTCGGGGTCGCCCATCCTTTCTTCTCGGTTCTGCTGCCTGGCTCTTTCCTAACGTTCTCCTGGATCTCCAGCCTGGTCAGTAATCATCTGTGTTACCCTTCACCACCCCCTCTAATCATGATTTCCACTAACTGCCTGACCGATAATTGTCTGACTTCTTGTATATAACATTTTCTTACTGACTGAACAAAGTGTGGAGACAAATGTGTGATGGTGGAATCTGTTCACCAATCAATCTTTCCAACCAAATTCCTTCTTCTCGGGATCTGGCCCAGCCTCTGCTTTGTGTGTGAGGAGATGATGTTTGGTGATGTACATTGAGGTCTAGCCATCTGATAAGTTCTGAATTTGTATTTGGAGGAGGAGGGTGGAGTTGTATGATGACACTAGATTACACAAGAGTACGCAAGAAATTGGCCAAGCCATGTTGTAGGTGGTTAAGACGTTTGCCATTTTTGCAGAACTAAGTGACACAACAATGGCACACAAAACCACAAAATAATCCGATAATGCAATTTGTACATGCATGCAAAGGACAATCAACAAGGGTTATCTGAAACTAGGTGACCACAGTGCAATGTTAAGTGGGGTACACAGTAGTAGAAAATCTGCCGAAAATTCCCGTCCGAGGTAAAATCGTACGATCTTCGGCTAGTGTGTACACAACTTTCAGCAGCCGATGCCGACATTTTCAACGAAAAAAACGGAGGGACAAACACCGAAAATGTTATCGTCCCTCCCCAGAGGACCAATTTTCGTTTAACCACTTTACCACCGGAGGATTTTGCTGTCTTACGTCCAGGCCACTTTTTGCGATTCGGCACTGTGTGACTTTAACTGACAATTGCGCGGTCATGCAACGCCGTACCTAAACTATATTTACGTCCTTTTTTTCCCACAAACAGAGCTTTCTTTTGGTGGTATTTGATCACCGCTGCCATTTTTACTTTTTGCGCTATAAACAAAAAAAGAGCGTTTATTTTGAAAAAATAACAATATTTTTCACATTTTTTTATATGAAATTCCCCCCCAAAAAAATTAAAAATCAAATTTTTTTTAAATTTTTGGCCAATTTGTTTTCTGCTACCTATGTTTGGTAAAAAAAAATCGCAATAATCGTATTTTGATTGGTTTGTGCAAAAGTTATTGCGTTTAATAACTAAGGGAAAGATTTTTGTCATTTTTGGTGTTTTTTTAACGCGTAATGGCGGCGATCTGCGATTTTTTTTGCTGGACTGCGACATTGCGGCGGACAGATTGGACCCTTGACTGACATTTTTGACACTTTTGGGGGTACCAGTGACATTACTACAGTAATCAGTGCTATAAATATGCACTGTTACTGTAATAATGACACTGGCAGGGAAGGGGTTAACTTTTATTGGTGAACAAGGGGTTAATGTATGCCTGGTGCTTATTGACGTGTGTGGGGGGAGGTGACTGTGTGACACAGGGACAGATCGCATGTTGAGCTATGCTGAACCCTGCAATCTGACCCTGCCTGTCACTTAGGAGATCCGCCTGCTTTGTTTACACAAGTGAGCGGATCTCCAGACTCGATTCCCCGAAGATCGGGGAAGAGCGGTGGTGATCACCGCCACTCCTCCCCTGGCCCGACTCCCGCTGTGACTGAATACAGCGGGAGCGAGCCTCCGGCAGCGCGCGAGCGCCGCCCACAAGGGGAGGAGTCCAGCGACGTAGGTCTACGTCGCTGGACGGGAACGAGCCACTTTGCCGCAGTACAGTAAAGGAGGGTTTTCAGAGATCACCTAAAAGCTAATAGAGTAGGAGATAATCGGACAGATTGGGGTAAGGAGTTCCATAGGATTGGAGAGGCTCTGGAAAAGTCCTGGAGGCGAGTATGGGAGGAGGTGATGAGGGGGCTAGAGAGCAGGAGGTTTTGAGAGGAAAGAAGAGAGCGATTAGGTTGGTATTTGGAGACTAGGCTAGTGATGTAGCTGGGGGCTAAGCTGTGGATTGTTTTGTAAGATGTTGTAAGTATTTTGAATTGAATTTGTTGGGTGAGCGGAAGCCAATGGAGGGATGACAGAGAGGAGCGGCGGACACTGAGCGATCGGTAAGATGGATGAGTCTGGGGGCAGCATTCATGATGGATTGAAGGGGGGAGGAGCCTGTGTAGAGGTAAGCCAATGAGAAGGGAATTGCAGTAGTCGAGGCGCGAGATGACCAGGGAGTGAACTAGGAGCTTTGTTGTGTCTTTGGTTAGAAAGGGGCATATTTTGGAGATGTTGCAGAGGCTGAGGCGGAAAGATTTGGAAGTACGCAGTACGTCCGTGAAAAATCGGATACGAAAGACCGCGCATGACCTGAAGTTGCTGACGACCCGGAAGTCTGGGAACAAATGTCCAAAAAATAAATAAAAACGGACGAGAAATTTCGTGAACATTATGCAATGTCAACTAAAAACGGTTCTGACCGCTGAGCCTGAGAGAGAAAAATCGGAGGATATTTCGTCCAATTTTCATCAAGTGTGTAACGGCCTTTAGTCTCAGACTCAAATGAAATCTGCTGTAGAATTAGATGTGGATGTAGGGACCCTGCCTTAAAGAAGAAGTACAACCAAAGCTTGCTTGGCTGTACTCCTCCTGTTGATCATAGGAGTGCAGTTTATTCTGTGCAGATCCGCTGACGACACAAAGCCAGTCCAGTCTTAAGAAAGATCACGACCATATGGTCAGAATCCGCCCACATGCCTGGACCAGAACCGGGCTCAGCCTCTCAGAAGGCCACTGAGATCCTGAGCCGGCCACCCCCACCCCCTCCACAGCCCAGCGCTCCAGTGAGCGCAGAGGGGGGCCAAGCTGACTGACAGCCATCAGCTCTCTGCTCAGGGAGCCCCAGGAACCAAGCGATTGGCGGTGTTTGATTGCTCCGTTCTCAGTAAGTATGATTTTGAAAAAAAAAAACTGTGCCCATACTTCTCTTTTAAGCCCGAGTGTCCTAAGCCAAAGGCAAAAACAGCCTTCGATTTGCTTATATTGCAGCAGCCACCCCCCCCCCCCCAAAGGATATTAGGGACCCCCAGAGTTTAGGTAGAATGGCATTCCTGAGAATTAGTGAGGAGTAGAGACAGAAGGGCACCAGTCACTTCTGGACAGTGAATAATAGAGTTTGTTCAGACTAAACTCCAGGAAGAGCAGGTTGGGGCAGAGGAAACCATGCTCAATAGGTACTAAGGGGTTCAAAGTGTGCCAAGAAAATATCCCCACACCATTACACCCCCACCAGCCTGAGCCGTTACCCCCCCCCCACCATTACACCAGCCTGAGCCGTTACCCCCCCCCCCCCCACCATTACACCAGCCTGAGCCGTTACCCCCCCCCCCCCCACCATTACACCAGCCTGAGCCGTTACCCCCCCCCCCCCACACCATTACACCACCACCAGCCTGAGCTGTTACCCCCCCCCCACCATTACACCAGCCTGGGCCGTTACCCCCCCCCCCCACACCATTAGACCACCACCAGCCTGAGCCTGGGCCGTTACCCCCCCCCCGCCACACCATTACACCACCAACCTGAACCATTACCCCACTAACCCCCCCCCCCTCCTCACCCTTACACTACCATCTCCAGTCTGAACCATTACCCCCCTCCTCCCCCACACACCATTCCACCACGAGCCTGAACCATTACCCCCCCCCCCCCCACCCCCACACCATTACACCACCAGCCTGAACCGTTACCCCCACACACACACCATTACACCACCACTACCAAAAAAAGGACCATTGGTTAGAGTAACAGGGGTGTGGCATTATATTTAATGATATCTTTATTATATTTATTCCATGCATTTCAGTGCTTCATGTCCAGTGGATTGATTGGGTTCATTCCTTTACAGGTTTGCAGCACTAATCCTTTTGCTCCTTTCTTGAGTTTATTTTATCTTATTTTACATGCTATTGGTCCTTGTTTGCACCCTCTTCACTAGCTGATTCATGTTGTGGTCAATTCCCAAATTCATGAGATACCATCGGCACATTTATACATAGGAAGAAAAAATATATATGTGTGAAAACACATATACTGTATGTGTGAACATCCAACCGACAAACAAAGTGCAGCAAGAAAACATGAACATAAGTGCAGCGCTAAAGAGTAACATATGTGATAGAAGGATCAAAGAATGAATAAAAATTACAATGAAGAGAAAAACTTAAACATAAAACAGAGGTGATTAATCGATGTATATGTAATAAAGAGTCCATATAAAATAAGTCCATATGTAAAAATAAAAAATATAAAGAGATATAGAAGAAATCCAGCCAGCAGAAAATGAATTCTGTCGATGGTATAAAAGGGTGAAAAAGCTGAAGAATGATGAAGAATGATGAAGAATGATGAAGAATGATGAAGGTGATAAAACAATGGTGCTACAATAATATCCGCTTACCACAATGTATCGACTTACAATACTTTACGGTAAGTAAGTCAAATAAGCCGGTAGAGACCACTGCAAGGAAATTATGACGTAGATGTCGCCAAATTCTCCTTAATGTATTCTCAGGTGAGGAGAAAGGGAGATCTCTCATTGGCCAGAGATTTATAATCAGCCCAGAAGAAAAGGAAAAATATATATAGTGTGATACTGCCAGGAATTATTATATTATATGCAGAGGCTCTCCACCTGGGAGGAGAGGGACACACTTGCGACCTCTGCTTGACGATCCGAAGGAGATGGCTTTTCTCCCTCCTTGGAAACACCACATCTATTGAAAATCAGATTGCCAAGTGTGATCTTTTCCATTTCACCTCCTCCCCCCAACCTTTCTCTTCAAATATAGCAATTAAAGAATTGCAGATTGGAGGATTTGGTGTACCCTGGGTATGGACCCCGTGTGATGTCATGGTGGTTTGTCCTTTCAGTCCGTCTCCTTTTCAGCTTCACACCCAGCACTGATCGGCCCACGCTCTCCCCATCGGACTGAGTGGGAGGGATCAGGACGTTCAGTGTAGCTTTCGGAGACACCTCATAGTATGCTCTCCTTGGTGGTGCCTAAACGATCGATCTTTTAATCAAGACGACTCTTTCAGATTGAATGACAAAAAATACATGAATATTGCTAAAAAACTGTAAAAAATTGGGACCACGGTCAAAAGACCCCTGAGGAAGATTGATATTGAAACGCGTAGGGTCTCCAGCACCATACCTCAGGTTCCTTCATGTTGAAATGGTCATTTTCAATCTGATATTGCAAAGAGTCGCCTATATTTTTAACATTTTTGAATTGTGCAATTGTGTATAATTTTGCTCTCTTGCCAATTTCTGTATATACTGTTTATATAAAATAAATAATCTTTTTTGATACTTACCTGTGTCGTTACCCGCTATAGTCCCAATTAGGGGGATCCTTTCCATGTACATGCTTTCTATGCATAGACATCAGTCCAATATCGAGTGGGAAAATCAGGTGTAATAAAAAGTATCGTAGGGGGTGAGGGATACTGCGCTTCTAGGAAGTATAAAAACGAATTTAAAAGTGAATAGTTGATTAAAATGAGAAAAGTGATTATATATAATGTAGATATTCATATAGTAATAAAGTGCAATAGTGTAGACGATTCAAAACTAAAAATATGCCATTGGTGCTTATATATCCATAAAAATTACAACAGTTATAAAGTGCAGTAGTGATACCCAAAAAATCAATGAATATATAAAATACAATGAATATATAAAATACAATGAATATATAAAATACAATGAATATATAAAATTAGATAATAATTCATCAATAAAATGTTTATCTTAACCACTTTACCGCTGAGTATCGTAATATTACTGCGGCAAAGTGGCTCGTTATCGTCTGACCACGTAGTACTACGTCGTCAGACACTCCCCTTGTGGGCGGCGCTCGCGCGCCGCCGGAGGCTCGCTCCCGCTGTTTTCAGTCACAGCGGGAGTCGGGCCAGGGGAGGAGCGGCGGCGATCGCCTCTGCTCTTCCCCGATCGTCGGGGATCTAGTGTGGAGATCCGCCTGCTTGTGTAAACAAAGCGGGCGGACCTCCTAAGTGACAGGCAGGGTCAGATTGCAGGGTTCAGTATAGCTCAACCTGCGATCTGTCTCTGTGTCACACAGTCCCCTCCCCCCACACACGTCAGTAAGCACCAGGCATACATTAACCCCTCCCTCTCCAATAAAATTAACCCCTTCCCTGCCAGTGTCATTTTTACAGTAACAGTGCATATATATAGCACTGATTACTGTAGTAATGTCACTGGTACCCCCAAAAGTGTCAAAAATGTCAGTCAAGGGTCCGATCTGTCTGCCGCAATGTCGCAGTCCCGCAAAAAAAATCGCAGATCGCCGCCATTACGCGTTAAAAAAAAAAACACCAAAAATGACAAAAATCTTTCCCTTAGTTAGTAAACGCAATAACTTTTGCGCAAACCAATCAAAATGCGATTATTGTGATTTTTTTTACCAAACATAGGTAGCAGAAAACAAATTGGCCAAAAATGTAAAAAAATTTTGATTTTTACATTTTTTTGGGGGGAATTTCATATAAAAAAAATGTGAAAAATATTGTTGTTTTTTCAAAATTTACGCTCTTTTTTTGTTTATAGCGCAAAAAGTAAAAATCGCACAGGTGATCAAATACCACCAAAAGAAAGCTCTGTTTGTGGGAAAAAAAGGACGTAAATTTCGTTTGGGTATGGCGTCGCACGACCGCGCAATTGTCAGTTAAAGTTGCACAGCGCCGAATCGCAAAAAGTGGCCCAGGCGTAAGACAGCAAAATCCTCCGGTGGTAAAGTGGTTAATAAAACAAAGTAATTAATTGACAGGAAAAAGTGCTCGGTGCATAAATAAAAAATTGTGCAAAATCACTCAGTCCAATATTAAATGCCACAGGTGACGAACGAAAGTTCACAGGTGAAAAATATATTTCATCAATTCCTTTATCCAAGTGACAAGAATATCAGGTAGGTGTTATCCCTTCACCTAAGTCCCGGTTCACACTGGGGCGACCTGTGAGGTAACCTGGTCGCCTGACAAGTCGCCGCAGGTCGCCTCCCATAGAGAAGCTGTGGACCCGTTCTAATAGGAGCGACACAAGTCGTTCCGACTTAGAAAAAGGGTCCGGAGCTTCTTTGGGGCGACCAGGAGGCGACCACCATAGACTTCAATGTTATGAAGTCCGTGGCGGCCACTCCGAGGTCGCGGTGCGAAGTAGCGTCGCCCGTATGTGAACGGGGCCTAACACCATATAAGTGAAGTGTGGGGTGCTTCTCCTCTCTCGTGTACCCCTAAGGTGGTACTAAACACTCACCTCCATAATAAGGAACATGCCCCTTGTTATAAAGCAGGGACTCTTTTCCACTTCGTTTACCAGTATATGAAGGTATCCAAAAAAGACTAGGGTGGATCGGCCTTATAAGCCTCCCAAGGGGCCAACGAATCTCGGATATAAGAAGGCTCACAATAATGCAGTATTGTCTTAAAGTGGAGTTCCACCCATTTTTGGAACTTTAGATCTATGTAATTATCTTTAAAATGGCTTTTACCAATGGAAACTTTTTTTTTTTTTGCTAGTAAATACCTTAATTTCTGCTTTATTCCTCCTCTCCTCACTTCCGGGTCCGATCGGCGATGACGTCATTTGGCGATTCGCAGTGTGTGCTGGGATGTATTCTATTCCAGAAATCTCGCAGTAGCTGACCTGTACTGAGCCGTGCTTGCCCCGCCTCCGCCCCGCCTCCTCTCATTGAGTTGTATTGTATGCAATGTATTAAGGCTGTTCCCTGCCCCGCCTCCGCCCCTCCTCCTCTCATTGAGTTGTATTGTATGCAATGTATTAAGGCCGTTCTCTGACCCCGCCTCCGCCCCGCCTCCTCTCATTGAGTTGTATTGTATGCAATGTATTAAGGCCGTTCTCTGCCCCGCCTCCGCCCCGCCTCCTCTCATTGAGTTGTATTGCATACAATACAACTCAATGAGAGGAGGCGGGGCAGAGAACAGCCTTAATACATTGCATACAATACAACTCAATGAGAGGAGGCGGGGCAGAGAACAGCCTTAATACATTGCATACAATACAACTCAATGAGAGGAGGCGGGGTGGAGGCGGGGCAGGCACGGCTCAGTACAGGTCAGCTACTGCGAGATTTCTGGAATAGACTACATCCCAGCACACACTGCGAATCGCCAAATGACGTCATCTTCGATCGGACCCGGAAGTGAGGAGAGGAGGAATAAAGCAGAAATTAAGGTATTTACTAGCAAAAAAAAAAAGTTTCCATTGGTAAAAGTCGTTTTAAAGGGGATTACATAGATCTATGTATTCCAACCTATTAAAAATGGGTGGAACTCCGCTTTAATAAATTCAATTTTTATTCCTAGAAGCGCAGCATCCCTCGCCCCTACTATTAGCTTTTTCACAGCATGGTTGCAGTATTGATACATGCAGCATCTGGGAAGGATTGAATTCCACCATACATTTCCTCAGACAGCGCGTGACTCATCTCTTGATTTCTAATAAAATGTATCACTTAAGAATCCAATAAAAGAAGACAAAGAAGGTGACAGAGACAGCCGTCACCCAAAATATGAGTAAATTGCGTGTAGCAGATGTTTAGTATTAGTAACAAATTGTTGTATATCATGCAAGAAAGAAAACTCCAAAATGGGAAAGTCTTCATATGAAAGGAGCTTCAAAATCCATCCAAAAACACTGCGCTAAATGGAATAAGTCCCATCGCCATAAATGGAATAGGTCCCATCGCCATAAATGGAATAGGTCCCATCACCATAAATGGAATAGGTCCCATCACCATAAATGGAATAAGTTCCATCACCATAAATGGAATAGGTCCCATCGCCATAAATGGAATAAGTCCCATCACCATAAATGGAATAAGTTCCATCACCATAAATGGAATAAGTCCCATCGCCATAAATGGAATAGGTCCCATCGCCATAAATGGAATAAGTCCCATCACCATAAATGGAATAAGTTCCATCACCATAAATGGAATAAGTCCCATCGCCATAAATGGAATAGGTCCCATCGCCATAAATGGAATAAGTCCCATCACCATAAATGGAATAGGTCCCATCACCATAAATGGAATAAGTTCCATCACCATAAATGGAATAGGTCCCATCGCCATAAATGGAATAGGTCCCATCGCCATAAATGGAATAAGTTCCATCACCATAAATGGAATAAGTTCCATCACCATAAATGGAATAGGTCCCATCGCCATAAATGGAATAAGTTCCATCACCATAAATGGAATAAGTTCCATCACCATAAATGGAATAAGTCCCATTGCCATAAATGGAATAGGTCCCATCACCATAAATGGAATAAGTCCCATCACCATAAATGGAATAGGTCCCATCACCATAAATGGAATAAGTCCCATCAACATAAATGGAATAGGTCCCATCACCATAAATGGAATAAGTCCCATCGCCATAAATGGAATAAGTCCCATCGCCATAAATGGAATAAGTCCCATTGCCATAAATGGAATAGGTCCCATCGCCATAAATGGAATAGGTCCCATCACCATAAATGGAATAAGTCCCATCACCATAAATGGAATAGGTCCCATCACCATAAATGGAATAGGTCCCATCACCATAAATGGAATAGGTCCCATCGCCATAAATGGAATAAGTCCCATCGCCATAAATGGAATAAGTCCCATCACCATAAATGGAATAAGTCCCATCACCAGCTGAAGAAAAAATAGATACAATTACCAGACTAAGTGATCCTATACTGCCTTATAGCATATAGGTCAAATGAGCATTCAAACAGAACAACTCCAAAATCCAAATGTGGGTGGGGGTGGTCCATAAAAGTGTGTCAGGTCCCATCATAGAATAAAATGATGGGACCTGACGCTCATTTACCAGACAGTGTGGACCTGCATAGCCTTATAGCGAAAATCAAAATGTATTAACCACTTCACCCCCGGAGGATTTGGCTGCTCAAAGACCAGGGCCTATTTTGCGATTCGGCACTGCGTAGATCATGGGTGTCCAACCTTTTGGCCTCTCTGGGCCACATTGAGTGTAGAGAAATTTTCTCGGGCCGCATATAAAATATATACTATAGTTAAGGCATGTAATAAAATGCCGCCGCGCCCCCTGCACTAATTTAACACAACTAGAGGATGATGAAATGAAATGGAATCAGTATACAGAGGATTACTTCTTCTGAGAGACAATAAAGGAACACTCTAACCACCATGATCAGTGATTTGAAGTGGTCATGGTGGTAGGAGTCAGAAACACTGCAAATGCTCGCCTCCCCCCCCCCTCCCCTCAGCCTCTGCCTACCGTTAGTTGGAAGCTGTTGTGGCCGTGCCCCAGACCCGACTCCCTTCCTCCCCAGCAAAAATAAATTGTCAGGGGGCAGTGGGCCGCATTGCCTGTGGTTCTGGGCCGCATGCGGCCCTTGGGCCGCAGGTTGGACATGCCTGGCGTAGAGCATAGCAATCCCTTGCAGCATATTCCCCCAATGAGAGACAGGACTCTAGATTGAGGGCGAAGTAGAACTCCAGGTTTAATGGTACAGCTGTTCTTTTATACAGTTTTCCCCCACAAGGTTACCGCCCAGGTGGACCTTGTGGGGAACAGGACATGAAATTCACAATCCAATAAAAACAGAGTTTTACACTCAGTCACTCCCATACAGTGCACACAATCCCTCCCCTCTGCCTGATTACATTATCATATGCAGATGAAATTATATACAGAAACTGAATTAACCTGAACTAATTATCTAGCCATCTGAACAGAAAAATGTGAGGTCATTAACCACTTAAGCCCCCGAAGATTTGGCTGCTCAAAGACCAGGCCCTATTTTGCGATTCGGCACTGCGTGAATTTAACAGACAATTGCGCAGTCGTGCAACGCTGTACCCAAATGAAATTGACGTCCTTTTCTTCCCACAAACAGAGCTTTCCTTTGGTGGTATTTGATCACCTGTGCAATTTTTACTTTTTGCGCTATAAACAAAAAAATAGCGACAATTTTGAAAAAATAACAATATTTTTCACATTTTTTTATATGAAATTCCCCCCAAAAAAACTGTAAAAATAAATTTTTTTTTAACATTTTTGGCCAATTTGTTTTCTGCTACATATTTTTGGTGAAAAAAATCGCAATAAGCGTATTTTGATTGGTTTGCGCAAAAGTTATCACATTTACCAACTACGGGAAAGATTTCTGTCATTTTTATTGTTTTTTTTTTAACTAGTAATGGCAGCGATCTGCGATTTATTTTTGCGGGACTGCGACATTGCGGCGGACAGATCAGACCCTTTCATTTGACACTTTTGGGGGGACCAGTGACATTACTACAGTAATCAGTGCTAAAAATATGCACTGTTACTGTAATAATGACACTGGCAGGGAAGGGGTTAACTTTATTAGAGAGCAAGGGGTTAAGTGTGTGCCTAGGGGCGTGATTCTAACTGTAAAGGGGTGTGGCTTGTGATGTAACCACAGAGACATACGATCCTACATAGCAGGATGGTATGATCTCTGCAGTTACACCAGGGAGAATGACAGATGGTTGTGTTTATATCAGCCGCCTGCCTTTCTCCCTCTCCAGCGGGAGATCGCGAGTGACCGGCTGACATCAGAGCCGCCCGTCACTCACACGGGGATGGCCATGTAGACCCATTTTTTTGCCACACCCCTGTCACTCTAACCAATGGTCCTCCCCTCCTCCCCCACACCATTACACCACCACTACCAGCCTGAACCATTACTCCCCCCCCCCCCCCCACACACACACCATTACACCACCAACAGCCTGAACCATTACCCCCTCCCCCACACCATTACACCACCACCAGCCTGAACCGTTAATCCCTTCCTCCCCCACATCATTACACCACCCCCACCAGCCTTAACCATTACTCCCCCCCCCCCCCCCGCACACCATTACACCACCACCACCAATCTGAACCGGTGATAGAAGGCAGGATGGATCCATGCGCCAAATTCTGAACCCTCCCATCTGAATGTCGCAGCTGAAATCCAGACCCATCAGACCAGGCAACGTTTCTCCAATCTACTATTCTCCAATTTTGGTGATCTGTGCCAATTGTAGCCTCAGTTTCCTGTTCTTAGCTGACAGGAGTGGCACCCGGTGTGGTCTTCTGCTTCTGTAGCCCATCTGCTTCAAGGTTGGATGCGTTGTGCATTCAGAGATGGTATTCTGCATACCTTGGATGTAACGAGTGGTTATTTGGGTTACTGTTGCCAAGACATTTTCCTCCACACAACCGCCGCTCACTGGATATTTTCTCTTTTTCCCACAATTCTCTGTAATTCAGAGAGCCCAGAAATACTCAGACCGGCCGTCTGCCACCAACAACCATGCCACGTTCAAAATCACTTCAATCCCCTTTCTTCCCCATTCTGATGCTCAGTTTGAACTTCAGCAAGTCGTCTTCACCACGTCTAGATGCCTAAATGCATTGAGTTGCTGCCATGTGATTGGCTGATTTAGCAATTTGTGTTACCGAGCAACTGAACAGGTGTACCTAATAAAGTTATCGGTGAGCGTGTATCATGTACCAGACTCAGATATGATGAGTAAGCTGTTCTCCTATTGGTTGGCCGGCTCTCACCTATACAGATTCACCTATGTCATCAGATATACAATTGACCAATCAAAGAATAATATGGTTAAAGAAAACATTGCAATAAATGTTTTGTAACCGGAAGTTGAACAGAAAGTTATTATAGGAGGATTTTATTTTTTGTGGTTTTTGTGTTTCTGTTAAAAATGACGACCAAAGATCATTTCCCAGGAACTTCCTCAAACATCAATCATGAGTTCTAATAGAACGCCTCATTTCCAAATGCCAAGAACAGATTAATCACTCAGAAAGCCGACACTTGCACCACCTTGTATGGCCATTTTTCAGCATTCAGCCCACTCACACTTTGAATGACAATGACTCAGTCCCCAGATGACATGTAATATTTTTTTTAGACAGATATAGCTTTCTTTTGGTGGTATCCAATCACCACTGAAACAGAAAAAAGGTTTTTCTTAAATTTCTGTTTTAAAAATTTACAACTAAATAATCTTTCTTCATATATAAATTTATAAATTTAGGCCACATTGTATTCTGCTCCATTCCTTTGGATAACAATGACACATGTGCATGCCAGAAAATGTTGTTTAGTTTTCTAATTAATTCATTAATGGACCCTATTGGTTTTTGGAATTTGTTTCATGTCTGCGGTATTCAGTTTGTTTCATTCGGAATAGCCTGGTTGTCAAGGAGCGGACAGTCGCCATGTCCATAACAACCATGACTCTTCTGCTGTCAGCGGGATGTAAAAAAAGAAGTGCAGGTTATTTTTTTTTTTTAAACAGTGTGGGGGTATATACTGGTGTAACGAAGCTCCAATACCCAGCCTTTGGTATCTCCGCTGAATAATCCTTGAAGCTGAGGAAGTATTAAAATATCCAAGGCAAAATACCCCCCCCAGTAACTGGACGACACGCAGTTCTGGGAGTTAACTAGAATGAACTGTTTATTAAAACACAAAACACAAGAGATCTACACTCTGGGAAACGCCTCCCTCTTAGAGCCATTCCACACAAACATACACATCCCATAATAAGCTTACTCAAGGCAGACAGGAACAATAGAACAATAGAATGCAGGTACTCAACAATAACAAACCCCCACCCCCCTAGCAAGGCTCTATGAAACACATCTGCCATATTCTAGCAATCTGCAATATATCTTTATACATTTCCTGAGGGACACTGTTCAGAAATATTATGTTCCCAAGTGAAAGACTCCTTCCCTCTTTCAACACAAATCACACTCTCTGTGTCCATTCTGCTTCAACTGCCGTCTACCACACTCCGTTCCTCCTATATAGAACTCCTCTGGGCTTTCCCCGCTTCTTTTTCTGAACTATGTTGTGTTTTGGAGTGCAGCACCCTCCTAGATAGGTGCTAGGTAAAAGCTTTGTGTTTGGCTCTGCCTGCTCTTCAGAAGAGTCTGATTGTTAGTTCTGCCTGTAACATGTGTCCATGTGTGATTCATCTGGTCTGAGGGAGTGTCCCCACTGTATCCAATAAGGGAGACTGTTGGACATAGTTACATAGTTACATAGTTAGTAAGGTTGAAAAAAGACATCAGTCCATCCAGTTCAGCCTATGAGTGGACAGTGGAGGAAACCCAGCCAAGGACACACTGACTTTTGTGGCAGTCCCAGTGGGAGGGCACAACCGCAGTGCATCGTGGGATTTATCATAAAAGCCGGGGGCACATGTGACGGGGCGTCTTTAGCCAGGTCCCAGGAGGAGGGCGACGGCTGTCTCTCCTCCTGTCAGCAAGGAAGTTGGTCACAGGCAGGCGGCCTAGTGAGCCAGAGTGTGGTGCTGAGCCAGGAGGTCCAGGATTCTGACTGGGAGTTGAAGGCAGAGTGAACGGAGGAAAAACAGTGTCTGTGAGTACCCGGGAGCCTGCCAAGGGTCTGCCTAGGAAGGGGACCACTCCAGTGGGGGTCAGTGGACAGAAGCTAGCACATACAGCAAGTGAGAAAGGGGGTGCCAAGTTAGACCCTGAAGAGTAACCTAAGGAATAGTTCACCTTTCAAATCTTCACTTCACTGGCAAGGTGAAGCAGCGGCCTTGCCGCACTCAATTCAGTTAGAAGTCCTCAAGATTTGTGCATAGTTGTCAAGTTGGAGTATCTCACTCTCACTCATCCCTAATCCCATCCCAACAGTCCCCTGGACTGTTTATTGACTGAGCCAAGTACAAAGCGATAAGATTTTACAAACTGTTGCTATGGGTAACCCAGGGGAATCCACACTCGGCAGCTCCCAAGGGGGCAGTGCTACAGGAGATTGAAGGGCCAGTGACATGGAAAAGTAACAAACGACCAGGCGATACATTTCCAAAAAAGAAGGGAGGTTTAATAACAAGAGCTGGGAACAAATTCATTATTAGTTCAAAGAATGAAAAGCACGCAGGTCTTCTTATAACAAATTGTGACCATAGAATTACATGCGGCAAAATACGATTGGTTGTCAAAACATACGTCAATGTAATTACCATAAATAAAGAGATAATGGACATCTGCAGTTCAGACACCGATGCCTGAACCTGTCTGACCTTTATCCCAGTAAACTTGTGACTGTCCTATAAAAATTACCAGTATGAAGCAGAGAGGTCACCTAGAGTTCAACTTTTAGATATAATTTTCTATATCATGAAATATTATAATATACATTACTAAAGACTGATAACTATTACTTTAATATTGAATAATAATAATAGTGATGAGAATTCCACTGCTACTATGATAATAATAATAATAAATATCTTATTAATAATAAGTAATATATTAATAACATATGCAAATTAATGTGAATAATATGAAATACATGGGTTAACCACTTAAGCCCCGGAAGATTTTACCCCCTTCCTGACCAGGGGGTATTTTGCAATTCGGCACTGCGTGACTTTAACGGACAATTGCGCGGTCGTGCGACGCTGTACCCAAATGAATTTGACGTCCTTTTTTTCCCACAAACAGAGCTTTCTTTTGGTGGTATTTGATCACCTGTGCGATTTTTTGATCATGCGCTATAAACAAAAAAAGAGCGACAATTTTGAAAAAATAACAATATTTTTTCACATTTTTTTATATGAAATCCCCCCCCCAAAAAAATGTGAAAATCAAAATTTTTTAACATTTTAGACCGATTTGTTTTCTGCTACATATTTTTGGTGAAAAAAATTTGCAATAAGCGTATTTTGATTGGTTTGCGCAAAATTTATTGCGTTTACTAACTACTGGAAAGATTTCTGTCATTTTTATTGTTTTTTTTTTTTAACGAGTAATGGCGGCGATCTGCGATTTTTTTAGCGGGACTGCGACATTGCGGCGGACAGATCGGACCCCTAACTGACATTTTTGACACTTTTGGGGGTAGCAGTGACATTACTACAGTAATCAGTGCTAAAAATATGCACTGTTACTGTAATAATGACACTGGCAGGGAAGGGGTTAACTTTATTAGAGATCCAGGGGTTAAGTGTGTCCCTAGGGGGGTGATTCTAACTGTGGGGGGGCGTGGCTTTTGATGATCTTTGCAGTTACACCAGGGAGAATGACAGGCGACTTTGTTTATATCAGCCGCCTGCCTTTCTCCCTCTCCAGCGGGAGATTGCGAGTGACCGGCGGACATCGGAGCCGCCGGTCACTCGCGCGGTGATGGCAGTATACGAGCAGGGGCCCAGGAGGGGCTGACCGCCGCAGTATATGTCCTTGCGGCGGTCGGCAAGTGGTTAATATTGAATAATAATAGTGATGATAATTTCACTACTACTATGATAATATTAATGATAATAATAATAATTCATATATTAATAACATATGCAAATGAATATAAATAATATGAAATAAATGGGTTAATATGAAATTCTACAACCCCAGGCACCACCATTACCGGTGAGTCGGTTTCCCTATATTGTTGGAGTAATATTTCCCAGCAATCAGATCCTGTGGTGCCATATTTTCTTCTGTAGTATATTATTCACTGCCTGATCCCCTTTGGACCATACCAGGGACCCCTGATCATAAGAAACGATTTACTAAATACGTGCAGACTACACACAACTGGGTAGCATTTAATGTGTGTAGCACCCTCCTAGGTAGGTGCTCGGTAAAGGCATTGTTTTGCTCCATCTGCTTATCAGGGGAACCTGATCAGTAGTTTTGCCTGTCACATGTGTCCATGTGTTATTCACTTGGGCTGAGGGAGTGTCCCCACTGTATCCAATAGGGGAGCCTGTTGGACAGTGGAGGAATCCTAGCCAGTGACACACAGGCTTTAGTGGCTGTCTCAATGGGAGGGCACAAGAGTGGTGCATCCTGGGATAGGCTATAAAGGCCAGGGGCACATGTGACAGGGCATCTTTGGGTGGAAAGCCAGGTCACAGGAGAAGGGTGACGTTGGTCTTTCCTCCTGTCTGTATGGAAGGTGGTCATAGGCGGTCGGCCTAGTGGATCCAGAGTGTGATGTGTGAGCCAGGAGGTCCAGGTTACTGACAAGTGGAGCTGAAGGCAGAGCAACCCAGGAAAAAACAGTTTCCGTGAGTACCGGGAAGCTTGCCAGGGGTCTGCCCAGGAAGGGGACCACTCCAGTGGAGAGTCAGTGGACAAGGGGCTAGCATGTACGGGAAGTGAAAAAGGGGGTGCCAAGTCAGGACACTGAAGAGAAATCCAGTCAGGAACCTTTACACTTCACTTCAGTGGTAAGGTGAAGCAGCAGCCTTGCCGCATTCATTGCAGTTAGAGTCCTCAGAATTTGTGCATAGCTCATAGTTGGAGTATCCCACTCATCCCTTCTCCCATCCAAGTTACAAAATAAAACACAAAAACCAAATCCCCTGGACTGTCCATTGTCTGAGACAAGTCTTAAAGTGATAGGTTTTATGGACTGTTGCTATGGGTAACCCAGGGGAATCCACACATAGCAGCTCCCTAGGGGGCAGTGCTACACGTGTATGTGTGTGAATCATCTATCAATTTTGGCTCGTTCACTTCATTGAGCGCGCAACCTAATGGCGTATATAATAGGAGAGGACATTGAGGAAGAAATAAGATCTACTTTCACAGGGAATCCAGGAGAACAAATACCATCTGAGGGTGAATCCATTAAAACACTGTTTAAACACCATAAAAAATGAACCATTAAACTGCCTCATCGGAAATGGGATATCTTGTCCCTGGAGACGTATATAGAGAAAAAAATAGTCCCAAGAGGACTACAAGAAAGGGTCATACCAGCTGAGCACTTACAGAATGAAAGGTTCCTCACTAAGTGGAAGCAAACATGCATCAACCATGGCGGTTGAGTTTATGAAACTGATAGTGGAAGAGGAAAAGATACAACTGTCAGAGCTACAAATACAGATAATGGAAAGCCTTAAACAACTTGAACCGTTCAGTGATAGACGGGAATTTGACAAACATAACGAATTGTTTAAACATGAGGTAATTAGGACACAGAAGAGTTTTAGATCAACCAAACAATCTAAACTTCTCAGAGACCTGGAGGATTGGGAGAAGGGGAATATTTTTGATCTCTCGAACGTAAGAGGACGCAGGCGATTCAGAAGACAAGGAAAGGGATCACACTCCCACTCATTGAATCGGATCGTCACCTTTGGAAGTGAAGATGAAGAAGATCGCCATGTCAGTTTTTTAGGAGAAGAGCAGAGGGGAGAAGCGCTCTAAGTGCAGACAATTTATTGCAGATAACAAGGCAGGTGATATACACTCACTAGACATGAAGACTGAAAAGCTGTATGTGTCAAAGCAATCCTGCAGCCATCCTCTGGAGGGTGTCCTCTGGTCACAGGAAGCCGTATGCAGTACTGTCACTGGCGGTGGGAGGGAAAAAAGCCCGGCTGTCTCCCACAACATCAGTGGTGAGCGGTCAAGCGGCTCGGATCTGCGGCTCCGTGTTGCGAGTGATGGATGGAGGCACTCTCACCCACAGGGATGGTGGGATCTGTCCAATGTGTTACGGCATGCACGACGCGTTTCTGAGCATGCGCGGGGTCCTCTGCACCCGGCGTGCTCTTTCATCAGGTGCTAGAGTGCCGTAGTCTCTGTGGGGCTTTATGTAGTGCTGAACAAGAGGATAATTGGGCACAGCTGAAGTAAGGGGATGGCAACCGCCCACAGCACTGAGCAATAACCTAACCAATCAAACATTTTTTGTAGCAATGGTAGAGATTAAAAACAACTTAGAAGTGGAGTGTGATCG
Organism: Pelophylax lessonae; assembly: GCF_965119305.1. Lineage (NCBI taxonomy): Eukaryota > Metazoa > Chordata > Amphibia > Anura > Ranidae > Pelophylax > Pelophylax lessonae. The sequence goes on along the minus strand of NC_138773.1, from coordinate 2,762,053 downwards.
GTCGGCTGCCCTTAAATACACATGTATGTGGGCTAGACAACCGCTTATCACAGTGATAGCAAACAATTAGGCAATACAAAACATATAATAGATATAAAATAGGGGTAAGCCCGGGTTCATCAAGGCTTCTAAAGAACATGTAAAACGTTCCAGGTTTAAAACGGATACAATTATAAAAATATAAAAGTTAATAAAAAGCATCTTTAAAAGGTATATTTTAAGAGCTAATGCATAATACCTATACAGGCTGTGGTATGGAGAAACATATAGGCAGATGAAGCAGTAAAAAAAGGGGGGGGGAGGGGGGGGGTAAAAAAGCCTTATATATTGGATAAGAAAATGGAGGATGGATATAACCCATATATAGGTGTACATATGTATATCCTAATAATTCTATTTTCTGTATAAAGGATTTTTATATGGATTACCAACTACGGTACCACATGTATGATATATAGGGAAATAAGCCTTCTGATTGCTCAGTAGGTAAGACCTTATAAAGTTTATATAAAAGATTTATATACCAGAGCCATGGCCAAAGTGTATATATTAAAAAATCATCTAATATGATGCGATGAAAAAATAGTGACCAACAGAAAACCCTGATAGTAATTATAAGATAGTGTGCACGTCTAATTCTTCATTTAACCCTCGAGGAGCGAGAACATCTAACGTGTAGATCCAGAAAGTCTCTCGCATACATAATTTGGAAAAACATTCTCCCTCCGGCAAGTCTTTGGGAATCGATTCGATAACCCAAATTTTTAGTCCCTCGTGGATTTTCCATGGACTTCTGAAAAATGTCGAGGGACACTATGAAGGTCACATCCACCTTCAATAAGACGGCGGTGTTTGCCGAATCGTTGTCTGACTGGTCTGATGGTTCGACCTACATAGAGCAACTGGCAGGGACATATCAGACAATACACCACATAGTCTGTGGAACAGTTGAAAAAATTGTCTAAGACATAGGTTTTGTCATTATGTGTAAAGTTCTTTTGGCCATGTCGCACAAAACTACACATTTTGCATAACTTTTTACGGCAGGCATACATGCCTTTCAGGGGGATCATCCATGACAGATGATTAGTGGCCTTGATGTTCTTTAATTTGCTGGGTGCTATTTTGTTTTTCAAGGTGGTAGCCCTCCTATAAGTAACCTTTGGCTTGTCCAAAATGACCGAGTTCAAGTGGGGGTCTTGCTTTAGGATATCCCAGTGTTTTGATAGAATTTTTTCCATTTTTCTATACTGACAATGGAACTTAGTGACAAAACTGTTTAGTCCCTCGGTGGATTTTCCATGGACTTCTGAAAAATGTTGAGGGACTAAAAATTTGGGTTATCGAATCCATTCCCAAAGACTTGCCGGAGGGAGAACGTTTTTCCAAATTATGTATGCGAGAGACTTTCTGGATCTACACGTTAGATGTTCTCGCTCCTCGAGGGTTAAATGAAGAATTAGACGTGCACACTATCTTATAATTACTATCAGGGTTTTCTGTTGGTCACTATTTTTTCATCGCATCATATTAGATGATTTTTTAATATATACACTTTGGCCATGGCTCTGGTATATAAATCTTTTATATAAACTTTATAAGGTCTTACCTACTGAGCAATCAGAAGGCTTATTTCCCTATATATCATACATGTGGTACCGTAGTTGGTAATCCATATAAAAATCCTTTATACAGAAAATAGAATTATTAGGATATACATATGTACACCTATATATGGGTTATATCCATCCTCCATTTTCTTATCCAATATATAAGGCTTTTTTACCCCCCCCCCTCCCCCCCCCTTTTTTTACTGCTTCATCTGCCTATATGTTTCTCCATACCACAGCCTGTATAGGTATTATGCATTAGCTCTTAAAATATACCTTTTAAAGATGCTTTTTATTAACTTTTATATTTTTATAATTGTATCCGTTTTAAACCTGGAACGTTTTACATGTTCTTTAGAAGCCTTGATGAACCCGGGCTTACCCCTATTTTATATCTATTATATGTTTTTTATTGCCTAATTGTTTGCTATCACTGTGATAAGCAGTTGCCTAGCCCACATACATGTGTATTTAACCACTTCCATACCGAGTCATGTAAAATGACGTCGGCAAAGTGGTTGTCTAGATCCGGGCCGCCGTCATATGACGTCGGCCCGTTCTAGCTGCTACTGCGCGCCCCCGGCGGCGCGCAGCGGCGCGATCAGGGATGAGGCTCGTCCCTCGGACATAGCCCATCACTGATCAAGGTAAACAGCCAATAGAAATTGGCTGTTTACCACGTGATCGGCTGTGTCAATCACAGCCGATCACATGAGCGGCTCCAGCACGAGCCGCTCGTTCTCTCTGCAATGCGCGCCCCCGGGGGCGCGCAGAGCAGCGATCGGGGACGAGGCTCGTCCCTCGGACAGAGTCGATCCCCGATCTAGGTAAAGAGCCAATGAAATTGGCTCTTTACCACGTGACCGGCTGTGTCCAATCACAGCCGGTCACAAATGTCAACAGAGAACACGGTAACTAGCTGTCACCGTGTTCTCCTCCTCACACACTGATCCTGTGTGAGGAGGAGATTGTGGTAACAGCTAGTTACCAAGTACAGTGCACCCCAAACACACTGATTGCCCCCCCCCCCAATAAAGAGTACCTGTCACTAGCCCATCAAAGTACCCGAGTACCTGTCATCAGGTACTCAGATGACAGGTACTCGGGTACTCTGATGGGCTGGTGACAGGTATTCGGGTACTCTGATGACAGGTACTCAGGTACTCTGATGACGGATACTCTGATGACAGGTACTCGGGTACTCTGATGACAGGTACTCGGGTACTCTGACGGGTACTCGGGTACTCTGATGACGGGTACTCGGGTACTCTGATGACGGGTACTCGGGTACTCTGATGACAGGTACTCGGGTACTCTGATGACAGGTACTCGGGTACTCTGATGACAGGTACTCGGGTACTCTGATGACGGGTACTCCGGTACTCTGATGACAGGTACTCGGGTACTCTGATGACAGGTACTCGGGTACTCTGATGACAGGTACTCGGATACTCTGATGACGGGTACTCGGGTACTCTGATGACAGGTACTCGGGTACTCTGATGACGGGTACTCGGGTACTCTGATGACAGGTACTCGGGTACTCTGATGACAGGTACTCAGGTACTTTGAGTACCTGTCAACGGAGTACCCGTCATCAGAGTACCTGAGTACCTGTCACCTACCCATCAGAGTACCCGAGTACCTTCCACCTGCTCATCAGAGTACCTGACGCCTGAAGTACCCAAGTACTTGCCGCCTGCTCATCAGTACCCATCACTACTCATCAGTACTCATCAGTACCTATCACGTATCAGTACTGATCATCAGTACCCATCAGTACAGTATCACCTATCACCTATCAGTCAGTGAGTACTACTCATCAGTACCTATCACCTGCCTGTCACCTGCCCATCAGAGTACCCGAGTACCTGTCACCTGCCTATCGGAGTACCCGAGTACCTGCCACCTGCTCATCAGTACCAGAGTACCTGTCACCTGCCCAACAAAGTACCCGAGTACCTGTCACCCTTCATACAGCCACCATGTCCAAGTCCAAAAAGGTTTATATACGTCGTCCGTTTAAACCTAAATACCGGTGTTATGGCAGCAGATAGCTGCCATAACCCTGGTATTTTTTTAAACGGTGGACGGTTGGCTTTCCGATAAGGGTGGTCCCAGCGGCGGATTCGCCGTGGGATCACCCTTCCGGGATGGCGGAAGAGGCGCCCCCCCCCTCCCGACGCGTTCCGGTCCTTTTCCCCGCTTACCGGACCCGCCGGCAGAGGGGAAAACGATCCGGTCCCGAATCCTCACAGACAGGATGTCGAGTGAGGGCAAGCTTGCCCTCACTTGACTCTATGGTCTTGGAGGACCGGAGCTACGGAAAATGTTGTTGCCTAGCAACCGGTTTAAAGGTCCTTTTTTTTTTTTTTTTTCATTTTATATTATAATTATTTTTTTTTTTTTTTTTTTTCTATCTTTTAGTGTACTTGTGAGATCTGAGGACTTTTTGACCCCAGATCTCACAAAAAAGAGGTCCTGTCGTGCCTATTTCTATTACGAGGAATATTTACATTTCTTTTAATAGAAATAAAAATGATCAATTTTTTTTTTTTTTTTTAAACAGTGTAAAAATAAAAAATAATAAATAAAATAAATAGTAAAAAAAAAAAAAAAAAAAAATTAAAGCGCCCTGTCCCCGTTAGCTCGCGCGCAGAAGCGAACGCATACAGAAACCCCGCCCACATATGTAAACGGTGTTCAAACCACACATGTGAGGTATCGCCGCGATCGTTAGAGCAAGGGGAATAATTTGAGCCCTAGACCTCCTCTGTAACTCAAAGATGGCAACCTGTAGAAATTTTTAAATTGTCGCCTATGGGGATTTTTAAGTACCAAAGTTTGTCACCATTCCGTGAGCGTGCGCAATTTTGAAACATGACATGTTGGGTATCTATTTACTCGGCTTAACATTATCTTTCACATTATGGAAAAAAATTGGGCTAACTTTACTGGTTTCTTATTTTTTAATTAAAAAAAGTGAATTTTTTCCAAAAAAATTGCGTTTGGAAGACCGCTACGCAAATACGGTGTGATAAAAAATATTGCAATAATCTCCATTTTATTCTCTAGGGTCTCTGCTAAAAAAAAATATATAATGTTTGGGGGTTCTAAGCAGTTTTCTAGCAAAACAACTGATTTTAGCTTGTAAACACCAAATGTCAAAAATAGGCCTAGGCAAGTGGCTAGGATGCATGATGATGCTCCTTGGATGTTAGGCCCCTCTATATGGCTAGGCTGTGAAAAAGTCTCACACATGTGGTATTGCCATACTCAGGAGGAGTGGCAGAATGTATTTTGGGGTGTCATTTTTGCTGTGTACATGCTATGTGTTAGGAATATCCTATAAATTGACAACTTTGTGTAAAAAAAAAAAGTTTTCATTTTTTTCCCACATTTTCCAAAAACCTGTGGAAAAAAATGATATGTTCAAACGACCCATTATGCCTCATAGAATATACGTTGGAGTGTTTGCTTTCCAAAATGGGGTCATTTTGTGGACTTTTCCATTGTATTGGTGCTCTAGGGCCTTGAAAAGTGTGATAGGTAGTAAGAAAGTTTTATGTGTATTTATGCTCCTAGAACGCCTGAATGTGCTTCTTGGACGTGGAGTCTCTTTTTGTGGCCAGGCTGTGTAAAAGTCTCACACATGTGGTATCGCCATACTCGGAAGGAGTAGCAGAATGTATTTTTGGGTGTAATTTTTGCTGTGTACATGCTATGTGTTAGAAATAGCTTATAAATTGACAACTTTGTGGGAAAAAAAAGAAAAAAAAAATTTTTTCTTCATTTTCCCAAGAATTGTGGGAAAAAATTACAACTTCAAAAAACTCACCATGCCTCTTACTAAATACCTTGGACTGTCTACTTTACAAAAAGGGGTCATTTGGTCGGTATTTGTACTGTCCTGACATTTCAGGGCCTCAAGAAAGGAGATAGGCAGTCAGTACATCTGGTGTGATCAATTTTCAGTAATTGGTACCATAGCTTCTAGACTCAATAACTTTCACACAGACTAAATAATATACACTAATTTGGGTTAATTTTACCAGAGACATGTAGCAGTATACATTTTGGCCCAAATGTATGAAGAAAAATTTATTTTTTGCAAAATTTCATAATTGAAACTAAAAAAAAGTGTTTTTTTTTCCAAATTTTTGCTCTTTTTTTGCATATATCACGAAAAAAAAAAACCCCAGTTGTGATCAAATACCACCAAAAGAAAGCTCTATTTGTGTGAAAAAAATGATAAAAATTTTGTTTGGTTATAGTGTAGCATGACTGAGCAATTGTCATTCAAAGTGTGAGAGTGCTGAAAGCTGAAAATTGGTCTGGGCAGGAAGGGTGTCAAACTGCTCTGTATGGAAGCGGTTAAGGGCAGCCGACCGATCACACTCCACTTCTAAGTTGTTTTTAATCTCTACCATTGCTACAAAAAATGTTTGATTGGTTAGGTTATTGCTCAGTGCTGTGGGCGGTTGCCATCCCCTTACTTCAGCTGTGCCCAATTATCCTCTTGTTCAGCACTACATAAAGCCCCACAGAGACTACGGCACTCTAGCACCTGATGAAAGAGCACGCCGGGTGCAGAGGACCCCGCGCATGCTCAGAAACGCGTCGTGCATGCCGTAACACATTGGACAGATCCCACCATCCCTGTGGGTGAGAGTGCCTCCATCCATCACTCGCAACACGGAGCCGCAGATCCGAGCCGCTTGACCGCTCACCACTGATGTTGTGGGAGACAGCCGGGCTTTTTTCCCTCCCACCGCCAGTGACAGTACTGCATACGGCTTCCTGTGACCAGAGGACACCCTCCAGAGGATGGCTGCAGGATTGCTTTGACACATACAGCTTTTCAGTCTTTATGTCTAGTGAGTGTATATTACCTGCCTTGTTATCTGCAATAAATTGTCTGCACTTAGAGCGCTTCTCCCCTCTTCTTTTTGTCTATACAGATTCTTCCTCCTCATCTGTGGAAGAGCAGCTCAGTGCCCACGGACTTTATCCCTTTTAGGATCATCAACCTATTTATGGTATCCCATTGTCCCCTATTGTATGGTACCATTTTATGCTTATGTCCATTTGCAGCTACACCCCTTTTATTGCCTGTGTTTATTTTTTCCTTTTTTATTTCTTATTTTTTATTTTTTTTATTTTTTCCTTCCCTCCCCTCCCCCCCCCCCCTTCCCTTCCCTGGATTCAGCTGCTTATTAGTTTTGTTCATCCACCCTTCATATGCTGGAGGTCTTCGTAGTGCTCTGTGTTTTGTTTTTTAGGAGAAGAGCAGTCGCCTCACGAGAGGACTGCACTACCGAGAGGAAGACTAAGAAACGCAGAAAAAGACAAAACAAACGAAAAAAGAATTGATCAGGAAAGAAGCAATCAGGCCATCAACCCCCAATCAGCAGAGGAATTAAATGGTAGACCCACCAATGGCACTATTCCTTCTGACACAGTAAACCTTACAAACAATACTATCATCAAACTGTCTGAATTCCATGTCTAAGATAGATGCGGGAAATCCCACTGACAGCAGATGAGTCATGGTTGCTAAGGACATGACGACTATACACTCTCTTACAATTAGTTATTCCCAAATAAACTAAACTAATACCGGAGATACTAAACAAATTATGCAATGGATCCCCTTCATCAGGAGTGTAGAGTCCACCTCTAGTTAGGCTGCTGGGTAAATGTAGTTTTTGGCCTCCACTATAGTGAATGGAGCAGTGATTAATTGCTTTAGTCTGTTCCGGGTTTCGTGAGCAGAAAGTTTGATTGCTCCCGCCTTCCTGAAAGAGGTTTCCAGAGCATAGGCAGGAAGATTCATATGATCAGTTGAATATGTATCATGCCCCAGCCAATCCATGGAGGGAGGTGTCCAGAAGTTGGCTGGGGAGGTGATAAATGTGCAGGAGACCTGAGCAGAGTGTTTTTTTTACCCCAAGGGAGGCTTCCAGTTCTTGCCAGAGAGACAAGAAGCTGCAGTCTGAGCCTCAGCAGGAGCTGGGCTGAAGGCCTGAAGAAGATTGCCTGGAAATTCCATTTGCTGGAGAACATTACACTGACGTTCTGGGTCTGGAGCAGGTGCTTTTTATCTCTCTCACAAAGGTCATACCTCCCAACCGTGCCGGATTCGCCGGGACCGTCCCCAAAATTTTGAGTAAATCTCGGTGTCCCACAAATCTGGGCTGAATCCTACAGCAGAGCCCAGTGCAGGAACTTTACTCCACAAATACACCTGCCAGGTGTGCGCCATGCTGCAGCTGGCAAGGCTGAGACTGACACTCTCAGTGTCCAGCCAGCACAGTTGCCCCACCTCCCCCACCTGCTCACCCACCAGCTCTACATCCCATACGAATGGAAGAGGTCTGCTCCACCTCCTCCCCATGTCCCCCTGTGTCCACCCACATCCCCCGGCATGCAGCTAATGCTGTGCCTGTGAAGGAGTTGTGTGGGTAGGAATTTTAAAGCAGTGCTCCTGATGTCTTCCATGTATCATAGTGATCATTTCTGCCTTCCATATACCATAGTGATCCTTCTTGCCTTCCATGTGCCATAGTGATCCTTACTTCCTGCATTCCATGTACCATAGTGATACTTCCTTTTTTCCAGGTACCATAGTGATCCTTGCCTCTCTCTCTCTCCCTATTGGCCCATACACACGATCCGAATATCGGACGACTTTTCGTCCGTTTTTGCTTGGTTGCTAGTACACTCTCAATTATATCGCAAATGGGAGAGGTTACTTACAATGCAAATTTTCTCGTACGCTGCTCCAAAAGCTTCCAGTATGTGTAACCATGCTGTAGCGTGTGAGGGGAAATGATGTAATGTGCGTGTGACCCCTCTAGCCACGCCTTGAGCGCCTTCATGCCGAGCTATGTGGAATTTTCGTGTCTGGTCACATTTATTTGCTCGTTTATTCGCTCGTTCTGAACGATAACTGGAAACATGGAGGATTTCAGCCTTCCATTAGCTATCCTTGGTGTTCTGGCTATCCAGAATGTTCTTAACCAAAAGAAAAAGAGAAGGCAAAGATCGTGGACTAAAGAATGGCTCCTCAACCGCGCAAAGTACTCCCACATGCAACTCATCTGTGAAATTTGGGAAAACAACCCGGATGATTTCCGTAATTATTTGCGAATGGATGATGAGTGCTTCCAGCATCTCCTGTCATTTGTCACTCCGCGGATACAAAAACAGGACACAGCCATGCGTGAGGCCATTAGTGCAGAGCAAAGGCTGATAGCTACCCTGCGTTATCTGGCAACAGGGCGAAGCTTGCAGGAATTTACCACTGGAATTTCCCCCCAGGCCCTTGGCAATATCATCCCTGAGACCTGCAAGGCGCTGATCACTGCTCTACAGAATGAATATATAAAGGTAATTTTCATATTTACAATGCTTAGTAAATATATATATATATTTATAGTAGTAAATATTTTACATATTTCCAACAGAATACAAATTGGCCTTAAATGATGTAAAAATAAGATTTTTTTTTTGGGAGTGTTATATAGCAGAAATTGAAAAATACAGCTTTTTTTGCCCAAATTGTCACTATAGCGCATAATCCAAAAACCTTTAAATTAAGTTTTCATGGTTGCTATCAATGTATAATTACTCTCAGCTATTACCATTACCAAATTGAATTGTCTAAAATACTTACTTGTTAATTGTTGTCTGTAGCACACAGATTGCATTTTCTGTATTTTTTTACAGTTTCCCAAGAACTCAGACGAATGGTTGGAGGTGGCTAAAAACTTCCATGAGATGTGGAACTTCCCAAACTGTGGAGGTGCAATAGATGGGAAGCATGTTAGGATTACCTCACCTGCCAACTCTGGATCATTTTATTATAATTATAAGGGATTCTTCAGCATTGTCATGATGGCAGTTGTTAATGCAAACTATGAATTCCTATATTTAGACATTGGTACAAATTGGCGGCACTCAGATGCCAGTATTATCGAACATACAGAATTCTATAGGCACCTCCAGAATGAGACACTTAATTTGCCAAGCAATGCTCAGAATGTGGAAGGTCTGAATTTTGTTTTTATAGCAGACGATGCCTTTGCATTAGGAGAACATCTACTGAAGCCTTTCCCAATGCGTGGCTTGACCTCAGATCAGAGGATCTACAATTATAGGCTGTCCCGTGCATGCAGGGTGGTGGAAAATGCCTTTGGAATACTAGCCAACAGATTCCGCATTTTCCAAAATCCGATTAACTTGGCAATGTATAAAGTAGACTCTATAGTTTTGGTATGTTGTGTCCTTCACAACTACCTCCGTCGACATGTACAGGGGTATGTTGCTGCAGCACCAGATCGGGAAGCTGAGAGACCTGGCAGATATAACCGTGAGGAAGGGCAGAAGTGCCTTGCTGGACTGACATCTCTTGACCGAGTGTCAGGGATTCACGACCATGCGCAGGCACACTGGCGCTGTTAACCGGCGAACGTCTATGCGCATGCGCATATGCTGAGGCTACCTTGAAATAGTTCGAAGCTATCTCACATTCGCGTGAACACGCATGCGCACGCAATCCTCTTTGGCACCAAGCGTCCGATTTAAAGCCAGTGATCACACTAAATCTTTGCTGTGTGATCTTCAGTTCTCCTGTTCCCTGCATCTGATATTATCTGCTGTTCCTGATCATCTGACCCGGCTTGCCTTTGGACTCTGATTACCTGCTGCCCACCCTGACCTTGGCTTGTCTTGACTATTCTTCTGTCTCATCCTGATCTGCTTACCTGTTACCGGCTATTGGTCCTGGACCTGCACCTGGCTCGACTGGGGAATCCTGAGGACCGCGACCTGGTGTTAGCACGCAGCCAAGTCCATCCCCACCATCTGGGGCCCTGGTGAAAACCGGCTAACACTTAGACTCCGCACCTCTAGTGAACCTGTGTCCTGCCAGATACCCGGTGAGACATTCCTCTACACATCAGGCTTTGCCATGACATCCCTGACACCAAGTACATTCCAGGCTACCAACACAAAGTGCTCAGCAAAGCAGGCTGGATTACATTAATTATTTTACTGGAATCGGTGCAGTGAGCTGGCAGAACGACATGTAGTTTGATGCTGGCAAAGTTATATTTGTACACTTTGTGTTTGAAAGACCTGTTTGCAATAAAAACAAGTACATTTATACATTATCAATGTTATTATTATATATGCTAATAATAATATAAAAATACTTTGGAATTTGAAATTTTTTTTTCGGACTGTTTTGAAACAACTACTTCCATTGTTTGTGAGGTCTGCCAAAAATTAGGATAGCATGGTTAAAAATAAAAGGGGGATCTTGAAACTGCACAAGTGTCTTTTTCATAGCGGGTTCATTTGGGAAGTAACAGTCACAGATACCAAATTTCAATGACAAAGGGTTCTATTGCAGTGAAGCAGAGTCATTGTATTTTTTAAACACTTTTATTCAAACACTTTCTGAAAAAAATACAGGTTACATAAATCCAAGAGTTGACATAATCATAAAAACATTATAAAAACAATTCAACATTGAACATGCACTTTCCGTACATTATTTTTAAACAAAGGCTCCCCTCTATCTTTTGATATTATGAACCTAGTTTTGTTTGGGACAGCTTGGATCTCCTGCACTTTGTCCCTCACCACCATGCTAGATGTCCATTTGAACATCTAGTTAGGTGTGGCTGCATATAGCATACTGCACTGTCTGGAGGAGGATGATGATGATGATGATGGTGATGATGATGATGATGTCATATGCTCTGACTCATACAATCATGTTACAGCCATCTAGTTTAGTTTTATCAAACCTAGGAAGATGTAAATCTGGAGCTTATCATTATTTACTTGAGAGATAACAGATATTATACTTTACATTAGTAAACAGGACATGATAGGCTGATGTATTGTATCATGTATACAATACATGTAGACTTGTATGTCTGACAAGGTAGTCAAATGGTGCACATGCAAACAGTCCCTAACATTCTTTAAAGCTACACCCACCCCCCCTCAAAAAAAAAAAAGCACCTAACTTCCGACTCAAGGCCACTCTCCATTGTTCTATTTCCCTCTGCACAACATATGAATCAGCCTCATATGCTGGGCAGTATTGCATGGAGACCTTGTTATACTTGAAAATTATTACTACAAGTACCAAAATGATTACAGGACAAACAAGGTATGATCTGCCACATTATATAACTAGTTGAATGTCTAATTGCCTCCATCCCTAAATGTATACATGTAGAAACAGACCAGAGTGTGGGACTTTAAATGAGGGTGTTGTCCATGCCTCAGCCCCGGGTCAGGCATTCCTCGGATCGACCCTGTTCTCCCCTCCCAGGACTGGACTGCTTTTGGACATATGACCCTACGTAAGGTAGTGTCTATTCCATTTTATTTTCCTTATATACTCTTCCCCCATCAACATGGGGACCAGGTGCTTTGGGGGGCACCCAAAATCACCCTCCACATGTTGGAGGCAAGCAGCCTGGTATGGTTAAGGAGGGGTGGGAACTCGCTCTTCCCCCCCCCCCCCATTCAGGCCTGTCATGCTCGGATAAGGGTCTGGTATGGATTTTGAGGGGGAACCCATGGCGTTTTTTGTTCTTTTTGCCATGGAGTTTCCCTTAAAATCTGTACCAGACCCAAAGTGCCTGGTATAGATTTTGGGGGGACCTTATGCCGTTTTTTGTTTTTTTAATTCTGTCATAGGGTTCCCCTTAACCACTTAAATACAGGGCACTTTCACCCCCTTCCTGCCCAGACCAATTTTCAGCTTTCAGTGCTCATTGGCATCTAGGGGAAATGTTGGACACCTTGGCACGGCACTGCTCATGAACTATATGTGACAGGGACACAAAACTTGGGGAGCACTGAGAGGGGACCCAGGACTACAACATATCCATACATTATTATATCTACAACATATCCATACATTATTATATCTACAACTATCTATACATTATAAAAGTGGGGTATGCCTGTTCACTACACTGACTGCACTAAACTAACTCAACTCACTATCCACTAACTACCTGCCTAATCTCTATTATCAAAGCAGGAGGCTGATATGTGGGTGTGCCTGAAACAGCACCGGTCCCTTCCCCAAATTATATGGAAATAACAAACAAAAGAATGTTTCTGGGGAATTTTAATGAACAAGGCTGAGTAGCACAAAAGGTGTGAAAAATAAGAGAAGTAGAAGAAAAGGTAACATTTATTGATCAAATTTCAAATGTACAAAATTTGCAAGACTAACAACACTCATTGTATAAAAAGACATAAATAAAGAGATATGTTCAACTCCATCGCATGTGGACCAGTGTCATAGTGGAATCACTAGCTCTCCAACATATTTCGGAATCTAACAGTGATTCCTTCTTCAAGGAAATGTAGGTAGAACATATAACCATCAAAATGATATCTAGAAGATAGAAATAAATATACAAAGAAGTTAATAGATGATGCTGTGTGCAGAGATGCGGGGCACCGTGTCCACAACCATATAGGCATGAAAATATGTATACAGAGCACTCACCGCAAAGCAAAATATGTCCACACAAATAGCACAGCCAAAAGATAAATATCCAGACCACAGTGAGTATGACTGGGCCCAATTCAAGGTATTAAGGAGTGAAAACCCCCCAAGGTTGATAAAGAAGAGAAACTCCAAAAATGGGGGGGGGCCATAGAGTCCGTGACCCACTGTTCACCTCTGCGTGGTGGTACCCCGGTGACAATCACGAGGAGCGCAAAATGTAGGAGGGACCATCTAAAACATTAAAGGGGTCAGGGTAAGGTGTGAAAATCCGCCCCCCCCCCAAAAAAAAAAAAGGGGTGGATAATGAATTCAACTTACCCAATAAAGATGTTCAGTATGTGTGAAGACAGCAGGAGATGTGAGCTTGCAGGAAATGTGAGCCTGCAGGAGATGTGAAGACAGCAGGAGATGTGAGCCTGCAGGAGATGTGAGCCTGCAGGAGATGTGAAGACAGCAGGAGATGTGAGCCTGCAGGAGATGTGAGCCTGCAGGAGATGTGGGCCTGTCGGCAGTAGCCAGTGCTGTGAGGCAGAGACAAACACTGTCTCTAGATATATGTGCAAGGGGGCTTACCTTAATTAGGAGAAAAGGCCAAATATGTGTGGCCTGCCCCGCCCGTGTCCCCACGTTTCAAAGTCTGGTCATATCCTGCTGTATATCCATGTAGAAGCAAAAAAGCTTGTGTCATTGGGATGGATCCCTCCCAGAGCGACTCCCCCGGTTACCTGCAGCATCCAACGTCACAAGACCGCCGACACAGAAGAGGGAGCCGCAATGGGGAAGATAGCAAGTCCCGCAGAAGAGTGCGAGAGGAGAGACGGAGAGACAGAGCGCCTTTTTATTATTTTTTTAATTTTACACTGTTTTTTAAAAAAAAATAATAATTTTGACCATTTTTATTCCTATTACAAGGAATGTAAACATCCCTTGTAATAGAAATAAGCAGGACAGGTCCTCTTTATTGTGAGATCGGGGGGTCAAAAAGACCGGCCCTTTTAAACCACAACGCGAACACATCATAGTAATCACAAATAGGACAAAACATCAATTGAAATTACAAATAGCAAAAGACAAGAAAGTGTAAATAAAATCTATGTGCATGAACATCGTAAGAAATCAATCATGCAGTGAACCAAGTCGGTGAATCTATAAATAAGTGTGAACTATGTTCAAAAATATCTTCATACGATGACGGTAACTAAAACCGATTTGGTGCCTCTGGCTATAAGTGAATGGGTGGGGCTCTGGCTATAAGTGAATGGGTGGGCCTCTGGCTATAAGTGAATGGGTGGGGCTCTGGCTATAAGTGAATGGGTGGAGCTCTGGCTATAAGTGAATGGGTGGGTCTCTGGCTATAAGTGAATGGGTGGGCCTCTGGCTATAAGTGAATGGGTGGGCCTCTGGCTATAAGTGAATGGGTGTGGCTCTGGCTATAAGTGAATGGGTGGGGCTCTGGCTATAAGTGAATGGGTGGGCCTCTGGCTATAAGTGAATGGGTGGGGCTCTGGCTATAAGTGAATGGGTGGAGCTCTGGCTATAAGTGAATGGGTGGGTCTCTGGCTATAAGTGAATGGGTGGGGCTCTGGCTATAAGTGAATGGGTGGGGCTCTGGCTATAAGTGAATGGGTGGGGCTCTGGCTATAAGTGAATGGGTGGGCCTCTGGCTATAAGTGAATGGGTGGGGCTCTGGCTATAAGTGAATGGGTGGGTCTCTGGCTATAAGCGAATGGGTGGGGCTCTGGCTATAAGTGAATGGGTGTTGCTCTGGCTATAAGTGAATGGGTGGGGCTCTGGCTATAAGTGAATGGGTGGGGCTCTGGCTATAAGTGAATTGGTGAGCCTCTGGCAATAAGTGAATGGGTGGGGCTCTGGCTATAAGTGAATGGGTGGGGCTCTGGCTATAAGTGAATGGGTGGGACTCTGGCTATAAGCGAATGGGTGGGTCTCTGGCTATAAGCGAATGGGTGGGGCTCTGGCTATAAGTGAATGGGTGTTGCTCTGGCTATAAGTGAATGGGTGGGGCTCTGGCTATAAGTGAATTGGTGGGCCTCTGGCTATAAGTGAATGGGTGGGGCTCTGGCTATAAGTGAATGGGTGGGCTTCTGGCTATAAGTGAATTGGTGAGCCTCTGGCTATAAGTGAATGGGTGGGACTCTGGCTATAAGTGAATGGGTGGGGCTCTGGCAATAAGTGAATGGGTGGGGCTCTGGCTATAAGTTAATTGGTGGGCCTCTGGCTATAAGTGAATAAGTGGGGCTCTGGCTATAAGCGAAATGGGTGGGCTTCTGGCTATAAGTGAATGGGTGGAGCTCTGGCTATAAGTGAATGGGTGGGCCTCTGGCTATAAGTGAATGGGTGGGGCTCTGGCTATAAGCGAAATGGGTGGGCCTCTGGCTATAAGTGAATGGGTGGAGCTCTGGCTATAAGTGAATGGGTGGGCCTCTGGCTATAAGTGAATGGGTGGGGCTCTAGCTATAAGTGAATGGGTGGGCTCTGGCTATAAGTGAATAAGTGGGGCTCTGGCTATAAGCGAAATGGGTGGGCCTCTGGCTATAAGTGAATGGGTGGAGCTCTGGCTATAAGTGAATGGGTGGGCCTCTGGCTATAAGTGAATGGGTGGGGCTCTGGCTATAAGTGAATGGGTGGGCTCTGGCTATAAGTGAATGGGTGGGCCTCTGGCTATAAGTGAATGGGTGTGGCTCTGGCTATAAATGAATGGGTGGGCCTCTGGCTATAAGTGAATGGGTGGGGCTCTGGCTATAAGTGAATGGGTGGGCCTCTGACTATAAGTGAATGGGTGGGGCTCTGGCTATAAATGAATGGGTGGGGCTCTGGCTATAAGTGAATGGGTGTGGCTCTGGCTATAAATGAATGGGTGGGCCTCTGGCTATAAGTGAATGGGTGGGGCTCTGGCTATAAGTGAATGGGTGGGCCTCTGGCAATAAGTGAATGGGTGGGGCTCTGGCTATAAGTGAATGGGTGGGCCTCTGGCTATAAGTGAATGGGTGGGCCTCTGGCTATAAGTGAATGGGTGGGGCTCTGGCTATAAGTGAATGGGTGGGCCTCTGGCAATAAGTGAATGGGTGGGGCTCTGGCTATAAGTGAATGGGTGGGGCTCTGGCTATAAGTGAATGGGTGGGCCTCTGGCTATAAGTGAATGTGTGGGCCTCTGGCTATAAGTGAATGGGTGGAGCTCTGGCTATAAGTGAATGGGTGGGGCTCTGGCTATATGTGAATGGGTTGGGCTCTGGCTATAAGTGAATGGGTGGGGCTCTGGCTATAAGTGAATTGGTGGGCCTCTGGCTATAAGTGAATAAGTGGGGCTCTGGCTATAAGCGAAATGGGTGGGCTTCTGGCTATAAGTGAATGGGTGGAGCTCTGGCTATAAGTGAATGGGTGGGGCTCTGGCTATAAGTGAATGGGTGGGCTCTGGCTATAAGTGAATGGGTGGGCCTCTGGCAATAAGTGAATGGGTGGGCCTCTGGCTATAAGTGAATGGGTGGGCCTCTGGCAATAAATGAATGGGTGGGCCTCTGGCTATAAGTGAATGGGTGGGCCTCTGGCTATAAGTGAATGGGTGGGCCTCTGGCAATAAGTGAATGGGTGGGGCTCTGGCTATAAGTGAATGGGTGGGCCTCTGGCTATAAGTGAATGGGTGGGGCTCTGGCTATAAGTGAATGGGTGGGGCTCTGGCTATAAGTGAATGGGTGGGCCTCTGGCTATAAGTGAATGGGTGGGCCTCTGGCTATAAGTGAATGGGTGGGCCTCTGGCAATAAGTGAATGGGTGGGCCTCTGGCTATAAGTGAATGGGTGGGGCTCTGGCTATAAGTGAATGGGTGGGGCTCTGGCTATAAGTGAATGGGTGGGGCTCTGGCTATAAGTGAATGGGTGGGCCTCTGGCTATAAGTGAATGGGTGGGGCTCTGGCTATAAGTGAATGGGTGGACCTCTGGCTATAAGTGAATGGGTGGGGCTCTGGCTATAAGTGAATGGGTGGGCCTCTGGCTATAAGTGAATGGGTGGGGCTCTGGCTATAAGTGAATGGGTGGGCCTCTGGCAATAAGTGAATGGGTGGGCCTCTGGCTATAAGTGAATGGGTGGGCCTCTGGCTATTCTTTTCCTTTCCAGCATGTGTTATGCAGAGTGGGCATACACGGCTTTTTCAGACTCACCGGGATTTTGATTTCAAGACACTTTTTCTAGTTAGATTAGTAGTCCAATACTACATGTGGAATACACGGGGTCAGGTGTTTGGAATAAAGCCCTTCCTATGGAAGTGTTGGTGCACAACATTCTGGGTGGGGTTTTGAAAATTTGGGGTCTTAAGAACGCCAAGTGGTGGTGGGGGGCCTGGACAAAGGCGTGGAGAAATGACCCCATAGCTGCTGTCTGTCAGTCTCTTGGTGTGTGGATTTTCTTTCTGTTCTTTTATATCAGCTAGATTTTTATAGGATCAGAATTTATTGGGGATGAAAGTTTATAGTTTCTTAGCCTGAGGGGGTGTTTAGGCGGGGGTAGGGTAGTTCCCCTGACTCTTATTTGATGTTCTTTATATATTCAGAGGTGAAGCCACAGGACAGAGATAATGATAAGCTGTGGTGCAGATTGCAGTGGTGATACAGCCGGCTCTGTATTGCACTCAGCAGGAAGTTTTGCAGAAGTTCTCCAGGTTGCATAGATTGTAAAACGTCTGCTCTGAATTGTGAAAGAGGTCATAGGACCCACACTGGGTGCAGACTATCGCTCATTCTGACTCTCTGTGTGGACTGGGATGGGGAGGCTCCTGCACTGGATTCTGCTCTACCAAGGTAAGGGACAGCGGCTGAGGGTCTTCAGAACCCTGGTACAGTGCAGACCCCAGGATGGGGGTCTGTGGGGTCAGAAGAGATGAATGGGTTGGTTGCTCTGGGTCAAGGCTTACCATCTTCTTCTAACATGGAGATTTGTGGATTATTCCATCTCACAGAACTCATGGGGAGGAAGGGCTGATGGGGTCATGGGGGGTTATGGGGGGGGGGATATGTATTATGGTGATTATTGATGAGGAGGAATAGGTGGGGGTTATGGGGGGATATGTATGATGGTGATGAGGAGGAAGGGGTGGGGGGTTATGGGGGGATATGTATGATGGTGATGAGGAGGAAGGGATGGGGGGTTATGGGGGGGATATGTATGATGATGATGAGGAGGAAGGGTTGGGGGGTTATGGGGGGGATATGTTTGATGGTGATGAGGAGGAAGGGGTAGGGGGTTATGGGGGGGATATGTATGATGGTGATGAGGAGGAAGGGGTGGGGTGTTATGGGGGGGATATGTATGATGGTGATGAGGAGGAAGGGTGGGGGGTTATGGGGGGGATATGTATGATGGTAATGAGGAGGAAAGGGTGGGGGGTTATGGGGGGGATATGTATGATGGTGATGAGGAGGAAGGGGTGGGGTGTTTTGGGGGGATATGTATGATGGTGATGAGGAGGAAGGGGTGGGGGGTTTTGGGGGGGATATGTATGATGGTGATGAGGAGGAAGGGGTGGGGGGTTATGGGGGGCATATGTATGATGGTGATGAGGAGGAAGGGGTGGGGGGTTATGGGGGGGATATGTATGATGGTGATGAGGAGGAAGGGGTGGGGGGTTATGGGGGGGATATGTATGATGATGATGAGGAGGAAGGGGTGGGAGGTTATGGGGGGGATATGTATGATGGTGATGAGGAGGAAGGGGTGGGGGGGTTATGGGGGGGATATGTATGATGGTGATGAGGAGGAAGGGTGGGGGGTTATGGGGGGGATATGTATGATGGTAATGAGGAGGAAAGGGTGGGGGGTTATGGGGGGGATATGTATGATGGTGATGAGGAGGAAGGGGTGGGGGGTTATGGGGGGGATATGTATGATGGTGATGAGGAGGAAGGGGTGGGGGGGTTATGGGGGGATATGTTTGATGGTAATGAGGAGGAAGGGGTGAGGGGTTATGGGGGGATATGTATGATGGTGATGAGAAGGAAGGGGTGGGGGGTTATGGGGGGGATATGTATGATGGTAATGAGGAGGAAGGGGTGAGGGGTTATGGGGGGGATATGTATGATGGTGATGAGGAGGAAGGGGTGGGGTGTTATGGGGGGGATATGTATGATGGTGATGAGGAGGAAGGGGTGGGGGGTTATGGGGGGGATATGTTTGATGGTGATGAGGAGGAAGGGGTGGGGGGTTATGGGGGGGATATGTATGATGGTGATGAGGAGGAAATGGTGGGGTGTTATGGGGGGGATATGTATGATGGTGATGAGGAGGAAGGGGTGGGGGGTTATGGGGGGGATATGTATGATGGTGATGAGGAGGAAGGGGTGGGGGGTTATGGGGGGGATATGTATGATGGTGATGAGGAGGAAGGGGTGGGGTGTTATGGGGGGGATATGTATGATGGTGATGAGGAGGAAGGGGTGGGGGGTTATGGGGGGGATATGTATGATGGTGATGAGGAGGAAGGGGTGGGGGGTTATGGGGGGGATATGTATGATGGTGATGAGGAGGAAGGGGTGGGGGGTTATGGGGGGGATATGTATGATGGTGATGAGGAGGAAGGGGTGAGGGGTTATGGGGGGGATATGTATGATGGTGATGAGGAGGAAGGGGTGGGAGGTTATGGGGGGGATATGTATGATGGTGATGAGGAGGAAGGGGTGGGGGGTTATGGGGGGGATATGTATGATGGTGATGAGGAGGAAGGGGTGGGGGGGTTATGGGGGGGATATGTATGATGGTGATGAGGAGGAAGGGGTGGGGGGTTATGGGGGGATATGTATGATGGTGATGAGGAGGAAGGGGTGGGGGGTTTTGGGGGATATGTATTGATGAGTGATGAGGAGGAAGGGGTGGGGGGTTATGGGGGGGATATGTATGATGGTAATGAGGAGGAAGGGGTGAGGGGTTATGGGGGGATATTATGATGGTGATGAGGAGGAAGGGGTGGGGTGTTATGGGGGGATATGTATGATGGTGATGAGGAGGAAGGGGTGGGGGGTTATGGGGGGGATATGTTTGATGGTGATGAGGAGGAAGGGGTGGGGGGTTATGGGGGGGATAATGTAATGATGGTGATGAGGAGGAAGGGGTGGGGTGTTATGGGGGGGATATGTATGATGGTGATGAGGAGGAAGGGGTGGGGTGTTATGGGGGGGATATGTATGATGATGATGAGGAGGAAGGGGTGGGGGTTATGGGGGGATATGTTTGATGGTGATGAGGAGGAAGGGGTGGGTGTTATGGGCGGGGATATGTATGATGGTGATGAGGAGAAGGGGGGGGTTATGGGGGGGATATGTATGATGGTGATGAGGAGGAAGGTGGTGGGGGTTATGGGGGGGATATGTATAGATGGGTGATGAGGAGAGAAGGGGTGGTGGTTTTGGGGGGGATATGTATGATGGTGAATGAGGAGGAAGGGTGGGGGGGTTATGGGGGGATATGTATGATGGAGATGAGGAGGAAGGGGTGGGGGGTTATGGGGGGGATATGTATGATGGTGATGAGGAGGAAGGGGTGGGGGGTTATGGGGGGGATATGTATGATGGTGATGAGAGGAGGAAGGGGTGGGGGGTTATGGGGGGGGATAGGATATGTATGATGGTTGATGAGGAGGAAGGGGTGGGGGGTTATGGGGGGATATGTATGATGGTGATGAGGAGGAAAGGGGTGGGGGGTTATGGGGGGGATATGTATGATGGTGATGAGGAGGAAGGGTGGGGGGTTATGGGGGGGATATGTATGATGGTGATGAAGGAGGAAAGGGTGGGGGGTTATGGGGGGATATGTATGATGGTGATGAGGAGGAAGGGGTGTGGGGGTTATGGGGGGGATATGTATGATGGGTGATGAGGCAGGAAGGGGTGGGGGTCTTATGCGGGCTGCGATATGTTTGATCGGTGATGAGGAGGCAAGGTGGTGGGGGGTAGGTTATGGTTAGGGGGGATATGTATGCATGGTGATGGGAGGAAGCGGTCGGGGCGGGTAGGGGGGTTATGTTGGATGGTCGATGAGCAGGATGGGCGTGGGGGGTTATTTTA